>NW_023494808.1:11243642-11258642 GCF_904425465.1 Colossoma macropomum | reverse complement strand
ATCTTTCTTTCTTTCTTTCTTTATTTCTTTCTTTCTTTTTTTTTCTCTGTTCTCTCCTCTCTCATCCCTCTGCTCTCTCTCTCTTTCTCTCTGTATCTGGGTTGAATCAGTACAATAAGGTCTGTGTGCTTGTTCTGAGACCTTGATAATTGATCTTTATTTTTTTCTTATTTTTGTCTCCTTCTCTTCCTCCTCTTTTCTTCTAATCTTTTTGTTCTCATTTAGTTGTGTGTATGGCAGTAGTTTCCTGATTGGGCGTTGCTATTGGACTGACTGCTGCCATTTCAGTGTGTCTGTACACTCTTGAAAATGTTATGTAAGTCTGATTCTGTTGCCTTTTCAGCACATAAATACTAAACGAAATCCTCCAAAATAATGTGTTTAAAAATCACAAACTGACCATCTCATCACATACAAAAAACAGAGAACGTTCTAGTGCCCACTAATGGTCATAGTTGGGTACTGTGGTGTTGTTAATTATCTATAATTACTGTTTTGCTTACACTTTTAATTATGTTTCCTTTCTCCTTAGGCATGAATGCTCTGTCGTAAGGAAGTCTGTAAGCAGGTGTATTCTGCATGAGGAGATCGCTGACACACCGATTCCGGATGAGCACTGATGTGTTTTGGGTTTGCTGTGAGCGCTTGGCAGATACGCCGCAGACTCGCATGCAGTGTTGTGATGGAACTCTGACAGCATGGAGTGTGTGGCCAAGTGGGTTAAAAGCATTATGTGTCCCTAACATAATCCAAACAGGCTTTGTTCTGGAGAACGAAACAGGAAAAATAGACTTAAATAAAGTAACATAGAATAGAATAGAATAGAATAGAATAGAAAGGCTGTTCAGCTGAACTCTAGAATATCATTCCAGAGAATATTAGGAATAAAAACTTTATCCGGTTCTAAGTCCAGATGTAAACACAGGTTCTTTAGGGTTGCTTTTATTTACTTAATTGAGTCTTTTTTCATTTCTCCCAGGGTTTCAGTCACGTGATTTTTCTGTTGTGTCCACCATATTTGGGACCGAATTTCTGGCTATGCTGCTCTGCACTAGAGTAACTAGAGGTGAAAGATGGCTAAAATTAACCACCTTACCTTGGATGTTACCTCGACAAAGTTGATAAAACAGGCTGTGATCCTTAGGCAGGTTCCCCCTGAACTCCTGGTCCCACTTAAACTGGCGGAAAGCTACCAAATTTGTGTTTTTCTGAGGTTTATTTTAATCTCATACACAAACCCTCTCCCTATTCTAAAGTCTCTCAAAGCATTTAAGAGCACAGAAACCCACCGGTTCTTCACGTCAGGGTGGGTAGAGGATCCCATGGTGTTGCATAAAGAGGAGACAAACCTCTTTGTCATCATAGGAGGGTAACGACATCAGCTAATTAACACAGATGTGAACAATGCTGGCCTTTAGATAACTTTAGCTAATGCTAACAGCTGAGAGATGAACAGTCGTCCCCCTAACAGAGCTGCAGAAAGCCGGTATAACTTTACTCTCTGTTTCTGGAGATTTAAATGATGTTTAAATGGAGAAACATAAACGTTAAATATCAGACTGAATGTCGTGGGTCGGAAAACGACGTCGTGTTTCGACAGACGTGATTCTGTAAGTTTGCTAGTGCAGTTAGTTCAGAGTTCAGCTCCAGTCCTGAAACCCCTGCACTGCATAACTGTGGTTTCCCTGGTTAAAATACCTGATATAATTAGCTAATTATTCCCTTCTTGAGCTGAACGAGGTGTGAACAGCAGAGAGAAACACTAAACTATGCAGTGCAGCGGCTCCAAGCCTGGAGTGAAAACACTGAACTAAAGGTCTGTATGTCTCTCGTCATTCTCAGCTTCTGTCGTGTCTCGCAGGTGAATCATTCACAAAGCACAGCAGATTGAGGAAATCACACTAGTGCAGTCACTCCCTGATTTGGCCCTCAAAATAGCGGCCGCTGTGCAGTGTGACGTCACGCAAAACACTGGGATCATTTGTAGAGATGCTCATGCTTTCATGCTTCTGCATTTGTTTCCCACAAATCTGACTGTTTGAACTTTTACATGTTTATCTATAGAGCTGTGCAATGCATGAGTTTTTGAAACTGACATGAAAAGTGCCACTAGAGGCACCACTAGAGGTTCATGGAAGGGGGCTAAGCCTGTACTAGGGGGGTCTGGGGGGCATGCTCCCCCAGGTGATTTTTTTAATGGCCCCAAAATATTTGTTTATCATGAACGTTTAGAGAAATTTAAGCAAAAATGGCTATTTGGTCAGATTGGCCCACAGTAGGTCTGGCTCTTCACAATCTGTATTAAGCTCAGAGCTAGTATGACTTAAACACTGTATCCATCCACTTACAACAGGCACAGATCAAGCGAAGGTACTGAAGTCAAACACTGTTATCTCCTCTCTCTTAGATCAGCTGCGACATCCTGAATATGTTATTCAAATGCAGATTATAGATCAGTTCAGTCTCAGTTGGATCAGGAGGAGCGTGATTTTGCTCTGTAGGCATGTTTAATAAGCTAGATGGCAGAATTTCATGGCCATAGTGACACATATATTTAGTCAGATAAGCTCTGTTAAATTCAGTATTAATTTTAATTGAAGGCTTCTACAACTTGCCCTCACTTTCTTCTTCATCACTAACCTCCATCAGATCTGCTTCTTCTGCTCTGTCAGTCCTTCAGCTACTTTCTCTCCCTCTCTTCCTGCATTTAGTAATGCATTACTTTGTTAAATTTAGATTGACAAGAACTCAAGGAAATAATAATCAAACAATTCAAATAGTTTGTTTTAACTGGTAAAAATCTCGCCTGACTGGCCTTCGACGGAGCTGCTCCCTCTTAATTTCATACTACAGGTTGAGGAAATGAGGGATATAAAATCATGCTATGATTGACACTATATGACCTTTTCACTGACCTTAACTGACTGTGATAGGTGGCTATGGCTGCCAGCTAAAGTTAGTAGCTATCCCTCAGTCCAGTAGTTTAGTCTTCTGGCTCATTAGCTAGTTGTGGCTGGTGATAGCATAGCATCCTATTTAACAGTAGTACAGGAGAGCTGTGTAACTCTTATTTCATCGCTATTCACGCTGCTTCCTATGTGCTGTGTTTGAAAAATACAGCTGTTACCATGTTGGCAGGTTCCGTTTATCTGTGGCTTTATTATCTGTGATCTCTAAATTGATTTGGGTTGTGGATGTAGTCTTTTTATGTGAATTTATGGCCTTAATTTATGCCCCTCTTTGGGTGAAACAGAGAAAATGTAGCAATTTTTGAAGAAAAGTGGCAGCAGTGTGAGCTAGTATAGAAGTGGATAAATAAGCGAGTGTCATTTTCAACGTGACAGCACAAATAATTCACATCACAATCTCTAAATAAATATACAGTATTTACTTTAATACAAAGTATAAAATGGGTGATTACTGAGATACAAAAACTGATATATATATATATATATATATATATATATAGTCAGAAGAAAACCTTGTATCTCCAAAATGGTAACTTTACAGGAGAAGGAAAAAACTTACTTTACTTTTAATGTAAGTCAACGGAACCAGACTTTTTTCCAAATCATTTTGGGTCGTTTATTTTGGTCCATTCATCATAAAATACAAACAATGTAAAGAACAACAGGCATTTTCAAATTATGTCAAAAAACTGAAAAACGACAAAAATGGAGATACGAGGGTTTTCTTCCAGCAGCAGCAACATATAAAGTAGTTTTTCAGTTTTTGACATAATGTGAAAGTGCCTGTTGTCCTTTACATTGTGTGTAAATTTCGTGACGAATGGACCAAAAGAAGCGACCCAAAATTGCTTGGGAAATTGTCTGGTTGGTTCCATTGACTTACATTAACAGTAAAGTAGTTTGTTCTGACAGCAGCAATATATATATATATATAATATATGTATGTATAAATATATATTGGCTTGCATAATGCAATTATTCAAAGCACAATTCAGTGGAATAGAATAGAATAGAATAGAATAGAATAGAATAATGTAAGTAGTGGGAGCTGAAAAGTGGGATTTGTTGTACTGATCACTTCAATGTTTCAGCAAGTCTGAAGAAAAAGGAACACTGAGTCTCAATTTGCGTCACACTAATTTCCCTTCTACTGTTACATCTCTCTCTATTCTCTATTCTCTCTCTCTCTCTCTCTCTCTCTCTCTCTCTCTCTCTCACTCTCTCTCTGTCTGTCTGTGTCTCTCTTCTGTCTGTGGCCTGGAGGGATGAGCAGAAGAAGAGAGACATGTGTGAGATAAAGGGAAGGACTAAAGAACAGTGCAGCAACACAAAGACCATCACAGCAGTGTGTTTGTGTCCCGCTGCCTCAGGATGTCCATTCAGCTTCACACACGGACACAGCGGCGCCACCACTGCTCTGTGTGTGTATGTGTGTGTGTGTGTGTGTGTGTGTGTGGTTTCATGTTGATTCAGGTACAACACTGTGTGAAAGTCAGAGAGTACCATTCATTTATTTCATTTCCAGTCAAAACAGCCATTAGGTATAAGTTCTTCTTTGTTCCAGAGATATTTCTACGTAGATTAGGTCTGAGATGATCCACTTACATAAGGAAAGAGAAAGTCAAAGGTAAAAAAAAACAGGAGTTTTCAAAACTGGAGTTTAAAAAATGATTAAAAGCTACAGAGAAAATGAGACTCCTAACAACCACCTGGAAGACCTGGTGGACACCAAAACTGTCCCCATCAGATAAACAGCACTTTAAGCTTTCATCTCTGAGAGAGAGGAGAAAATCAAGCTCCACTCTGGATTCAGATCTGAAAACATCCTCAGGAGTTTCTGTCCATCCTTCCACTGTGAGACACTCAGCACTATGAGTCTGAAAGGATGTGTAGCTGTTAAGAAGCTCTTACTGAGAAAAGGAGACACATCAAACAAAGAAGCAGGTGTTTCTCAGAACAATGGACTGACCACCCCAGAGTCCAGACCTCAACATCACTGAATGTGTTTGGGATTATTTGGATTGTGAGAAGCAGAAAATGTGACTTCTACGACTGAACTTTGGAGATGTGGAAAAAAAGGTCTTGGAAAAGCTGAACGTGAGTCTCCTGAAAAGAATGGAAGTTGTAATAAAGGTGAAAAGTGGACACACTAAATACTAGATTGATGCTGTTGTTGTTTTGGTTTTAAAAAAAAAAAGCTGTACATTTGGGTTGAGAAATGACATCAAAAACACAAGACTGTAAGTATTCAGTTTCATCCAAATCAATTTTGAAAATATAAATCGGTTCAGTGTTCAATTCCGGTCCTGTTCAATTATTTTTCCATGCAAAAAGTCAGTGCAAGTTTCTGTCTGTGTTTCCATGGCAGCGTGCTGATTGACCAGTTGTGATTTTTTATATTAAATAAACAGAACTTTTGTCACTGTGTACTCATTAGTTAGTTAATACTTGCTGCACTGATTCTTACATGTTAGCTGAATTTAACAGAAGGATAGTTTAATACTGCATAGCATTGACTAAGCACTAAGTAAACACTTTACACACCAATTGACAACTGGCAGAATTCTGAGAAAGTCCCACCTTCTTTGGTTATTATTGCTTATTCATCAAACATCAGCTCAGGCTGCCTGGTAGCATCTGTAGCACTTGTGCTAACAGACTAAAAAGTTCACTAAACTTTAATAAACTGGTTTTAAGTTGTTAAGAGAAGACATACATGTTTGAAAACTGACCATATTTACATTAATAAAATCAATTCTTTTAGAAAATTTATTAGTTAATCAACATTAAATGTTTAATAAGGAAGAGGGTCTCCCCTTCAGATGAGCTAAAGTCCAGCCTGCACAATGTTGGCTTCATCTCTACCTACGACCCACCTAATGCATCACAAAGAGCCTGCATTGCAATGGTCCAATGGCTTCCCCTAACGTGTCCGCTCTTGTCCAGCAGCCTGTGGGTCCACAATATCATCGAGGGACTGTCTCCATCCAGCCTGGATAGCTGAGCCTACTGCTTCACTATGCTGGTGACCATCCTGAAGAGGCATGTGCATGCTGCTGCTTCCCCCACAGAGGACACACGCTTCTTGCCTGCTACCAAGAGGACCCCCAAACCTTCTCAGCACAAAGCCTCTCCAAGCTAGGTGGAAATTATGGAGGTAGGATCCCCCATTTTGTCACCGCTGTTCGAGCAGCAGTCATTCTCTGCAGAAGGCACAGAGATGGAAGATGAAGAGGAGGCTCTTTGGCACTTGCTGTAAAAGCCAGAGGATAGTAACGATAATGACGCCACACTACTTTCAACTCAGACACCCAGGCCCGCTAGCTCCCTAAGTAAGCCTTCCTCCTTTGGTGATGATAACTTGATCAAGGTGTTCAAACAAGTTACAGTTAAGCTCCACATCGACTAGCCCTGCTTTCCAAGGTAGCCTTTGGGAGTGGAGCGCATTCTATTGAATGGGAAAAGACTGCCTGCTCGGCCTCCCTGGATGCTCCCATGGACACAAAGGAGCTCTTTGGCCCAGCCATCATGGCCAAAAGTGTGACACGCAGGAGAAGGAAGGAGAGCCATGTCTCTTTTATCTGCCTCGTAAAACTGCCCCTCGCCCAACCTCCATGGCATGTTCTACACTCTCGCCAGCGGTGAGAGAACTGCCAAGCCCCAGGGTCTAAAAGTCCAGGGGCGAAATGACCTATACCACTTGCTAAATCACCAAGGAGGGACACGCTCTGTACGCGCAGGCTCCCATGCAGGCTGATTGTGTGCATGTCAACTTGCTGCATGCGACTCATGTGCCAAGCTCAATGAATCTTGGGGCAGATCTCCTCTCCAGAGGGAATCCCCCGTACAGACAGTGGAGTCTCCACCCTCATCACGCCTGATCTGGGAGAGACACAGCTCGTGCTCAAATGCACAATATCACCTCTTCTTGCTCGCAGACAACTATGCGCTGTTGGGTGTGGACAAACTGGCTCACCTGTGTCCGAGCATTCTTCACTACGCATTTCTGCCCCTGAGGCTTATAACAGCAACTTTGACCAGAGTAAAACGAATTGCCTCTCCTGTAGTCACTCCACACTGGACAGGGAGACTAGCAGAAATAACTCAGCTCCTGTCAGAGGAGCCCTGGATGCTCCCAATACACAGAGACCTGTTGTCTCAAGCTTTTGCACCCCTGCCTGGACCGTCTTGCCCTGTCGGTCTGGTCTGTGAAAGGTTAAATCTGTACACAATCGATCTAATGGACCTGCACGATGGACCTGAGCCCACATACTTGTGTGACTCAAGGGTCACTTTGCTCCCTAACTCTGCACTGCTTAGGAGCTGAGGGCTTTTTACACTCCCCCATCATAAATATCTACATATAGTAAACTAAGAGCTTCAGGAAAACTAATCAGCCCTTTGTGTCTTGGTTTGCATGTTTCATCCCAGCACTGGATGGTGGAAACAATTAGTCCGGCTTTTAAGATGAAGGGCCTGCAGGGCTAACTCCACCATAGGAATGGCTGCTTTGCAGGCTCTCTTTAGGGGCAATTCTCTGTGGGACATTTGCGCCATGGGCAGCTGGATTTTGTCTGGGGTTTTGTCTTCACAACTGTGGTCAAACTTGGAGCTCTGGCTGCCTTCATCAGCATGCCATCACTGTCTTATATGGGGATGTGGTGCAGTCACTCTGGACAGGACTGTAACTTCCCTCAGTGCCCCGGTTGTTTCCTTACCAGTCAGTTCAGAAAGCATGAAATACAGGAGTTGGCTGTATCTTTCTCACAGTGAAATACTGAATGAGTGTTCAAAGAGAATATATGGTTACTTGCGTAACCCTGGTTCTCTGAAACAGGACAGAGGTATTTCACCAAACTTGCCTCCTTGCACGCGAATTGACAGATACGGGAGCCGTCGCAATTTATAAGGGTGGGGTCTCCAGAATCACAGTTATAATTAGTCTGTCATTTGGCACTGCCAGATGTAGTGCCATTGGAGCTTACTTGATCGGTCAGGGTTATCCATACGTTATCTTTTGAATACATACAGTTTTCATGTCCATTTGTACAAAGGTAAGCCTGCTTAAAAACTTGAGTAGAAGTGGTTACATATTCAGGCAGGCATGTAAATGTGTGTGCATGTGGTGAAATACTCATACCTGGCAGGGGTGTGTGTGTGTGCGTGTGTGCATGTGTGTGTGTGTGTGTGTGTGTGTATAATCCCCATTCAGACACATGAGCAGGTTGACAGGGGGAAGAGTTCATTCTGCGGTTGAAGGTCAAAATGGCTCTTCACTTCAACAACACAGAGGGAGTTCTCTCACTCAAAATTACACTCTCACAACTCAACACAACCTCCCCCCACACACACAGACACAGACACACACACACACACACACCACACCTATGTATCAAAGCACCTTCATACATACACACACATCAGGAACATTCAGCACAAGAATAATAAATATAGTATGATTTAAGACTCTATAATGATTCTACAAGGCAGGAATTAGCCTATAAATCTATGAGGATTCTATGATTCATGAACATTTTCAAGATTCAAGAATATTTCTGTGATATATAATCCATAATGATTCAATGATGCTAGAACGATTCTGGAATTATTCCAGAATAATTCTAAATTCAGACAGGTTATTCTATGAATAATCAAAAAGCGATCAAATGATTCTAGAATGATTCGGTGATTCTTGAATGAAATTATTCTAGAAAGGTTCTAGAATGTTTAAATTATTCTTGAATAACTCAATGATCCTAGAATGATTCTTCAATTTTCATTTTCTCGAATTATTTAATGATTCTAGGATGACCTAAATCCCATGTGGGAAACACAAGGCCCTTGGGCCGAGTCAGGCCCGTGACATTATTTTAATTTTCTACTATTATTAGCCCGTTTCACCCTGAGGTGCACTACAGTTCCCAGTATGCACTGCAACATAGTGTGCGTTCAGACCCCCAACAAGAATGTCTGGGCCAGCAGTTACACAAAAAGAAAAGGTGTCTGGTGTCTAGTTTAAGCAAATAGGCAGTTTTTTAAAAGTCTACCAGAAACAATTTATTTTTTTGTAGAATTATTTTTTAATACATTTTCAATGCCTATTTTGCTGTTGCAGTTTTGGCATATTTGGAATAAACAATGGCCAGTTTGAGTCATGGCAATATGTTAAGTTAAAAATAAATAAAAACACAGCTGACCTACAGATTTGACCTACCAGAGATTTTTTTATATGGCCCTTTTAGTGGTTGAGTTTGACACCCCTGATCTAAATGATATTGAAGAAGTTTCCTCATTGATTAAAAGAAATTATGACAAAGATGTTTGAAAAGTGCAAAGAACGTATTTTCTAGGCTGACCTTTGTAATAAGCACAGTACACATATCAATGCAGTTTGGGATACCATTGTCATAAGCAAGCCTAGCTTCCTCTCCCTGTGAATGATTCATACAGAAGACTCGCTTTATCTCGTCGGCAGTGTTGTTTCCTCTCCAGCCATTAACCAATCAGTGGAATTCGACCAGTCTTGACACATTGAGAGCGCCTCAGGATAGGACCGTCTCTTAGGTTTAGCTCAGATGTGAGGTTACTGGATGTGTGTTTGAAATCGGAACATTTGATTGGCAGCAGGAAGGAAAATGAATGCAGTTGCCAAGGTCAAAGTTAGAGAGGGAGAATGAGGGGCACACATAACTGCACTTAATTACTTGACACTCTTTCCAAGTGCTGGCACGTTTGAGCACTTAAGCTCAGAGAGAAACAGAGAGAGCGAGAAGACATGATGCCAACTGTTGACAAGGCGTTTGGCCAAAAAAGCCGCGCTTGGAACTGTAATACTGTGTGTCTCATACTAGCTTATAACAATAGTCATTGGGCAAACACTAGCATTAGCAAAGAGATAACAAAACCAGTACCTGTAACAGCTTCAGTTGTACTAGCGCTCTCTGTTAATACTGTAATCTGTGATCGGTCACTCTTTACAGAACTGACCCTCTGTGTGTTTTCCTTTCTTTGCCGAGTTGAACAGCTGCCCATCTTGTGCATCTGATGCTGTTGCTTCTTCTGCCTGGATCAGGTGCCCACTGTCGCCAGCCTTCTGGTCCGGCTTGACCACCATTGAGCTTCATGCTGTACAACTCTGTGCAAACCTCACCCTCATGAACTGACCCTCCTGATGCTGCTGCTGCTGCACAAACTAAAACTGATCCAATTAACCATTGCCCCACCTGTTTTCCCCGTTTTGTACTATAATACTTCATACTAACACTGTTTGCTATCCGGTGTCGACCAGAGGAGGACGGGTTCCCCCTTTGAGTCTTGGTTCCTCTCAAGGTTTCTTCCTCTTGCTCTTAGGGAGTTTTTCCTTGCCACTGTCGCCACTGGCAACGCTCATGGGGGCTCGGACCCTGATTTTTCTGTAAAGCTGCTGTGTGACAACACCTGTTGTAAAAAGCGCTATATATAAACTTTGCCTTGCTTGCTAGTGAATCTGTAGCACCTTTGACTGAAAAGCCCTAGTTTGGAAGTGCTGAAACTGTAAGCTTCTGTAAACTGCACTGTGCTGGTTGCTAATTCATTCAGTTCTGCTGAAGCATGGGTGCTCAGTCCTGGTCCTGGAGATCTACCACCCTGGATACTTCAGATCCAACCCGCCTGGCTATTGTATTCAGTTTCCCTGTGAGTCAGGTATGTTTGATTAGAGCTGGAACTAAGCTGGGCAGGGTGGTAGATCTCCAGGACCAGGAATGGGCACCCCTTTGCTAAAGCATCTGTAGGTCTGTGGCACCCTTGGTCAAAAAAAGGCCCAGTTGAAAGTACTAAAATTGTACCACAGTCACAAAATTAAGCCAAAAACATGAGTTATAATGCAAACATTAGCATTAGCAAACTAGCACTGTGCTGGCTGCTCATGTCTTCAGTCTCACTAGTGGATCTGTGCTAAAAGTCCAAGCTTGGAAGTGTTGAAACTGTAACATTGCTGGCACTAAAACCGTTGACAGGAGTTATTAAAGCAAGCCATAGCTAACGCTGTGTGACTAGCGCTGTACTGGCTGCTAATGCATTCAGTTTTGCTTGACGTTTTGCATCACCTTTGACCGAAAAAGCCCATTTTGGAAGCGCTTGAGCACTTTGCTGCCTCTAAAAGTAACTCTGAGTGAGCAGAATACATGCAATCATTTCAAAAAACACCCAGAAACACAGGGTTTTAGGTCTGACCTTAAAAAATGTTGTGTCCTCCACAGTCAAACTTGATTTTGGGCATGTATTTTTTTATGTGAGACACATTTTAACTACATTGTTTCATTCCAAAATTATTCCAATCATTAAAGTACTTTGACCAAATATACTTTTATAAGATTTTTTTGGCCATTTTCAAATCTTTTTGATAAATATGCCTTACATATATTTATGTTCTGGGCACTCATGATATCCCTGATAGTGATTGTTTTTCATCATAGCTTATATCTTATGCTGCATTTACGTTAACAACAAAACTGGTCAAGTGATGGTAAAGTTACGAGACCGACGATGGCTCACAGCCTGATATGTGTTGCCGTGGTGTTAGCATTAGCATTCCTGTGGGTAGATGGTGTTATTGACTATCCTATCCTTGCCTTTCTAAATCTTCAGAGAAGACCTAATAATTTGTGGGAAATAAAAAAATATGTGTCCGCAATTTTTTTTAATATGACTCCAGAATATGAATTATTCTGGAATGATTTCGAAGGGTTATACTTGACGTTTTCCTTAGTGAAATATACATCCCACAAGGTCAAATCTGTTTATATGTCGACTCCAAGCTTCAAATAAAACAGGGAATGTCTTTTACAAGTTTCAAATGTGTAAAACGGCCACAAAACGTTCATGTGAATCATCTTTAGCTTAGCGCTAACATGCTAGTAGAATCCCATAGGGGCGCTAGCCATCTTTGGCTTTATCATAGAGGTGTTTCTCTTGATTTTGACCAAATTTTGGCCTTCAGGGCCTGAAAGCCTAGCTCTAATAGTTAGAGTTCACCACTCCTTGTGTGTTTCTCAGCACAACAAATAGCGAGTTTTCTTTGAAGTTCAGTTTTTGTTGTACTTGAACGGAACTTCAGCTGTGAGCACTCAGGATCTATGTTTTCAGAATAAACAACAACCAGTTTATTCCACTTCTGCGGTCAGTGGCAGAAAAGGAAAATGAAACACTTGACTGGACGTTCCAGTGACTTAACAGTGGAGGAAATGCTGCTCCATTGAAAGACATGGAACCTCCAGTTTGCCATCATACATCTACTGTCATGATGTAGGCTTGACCTTTGATCCTCTGACCTTGACAATGCAGTGTTCTCCGCAGTTCAACTGCACTGACGAGACGCGGCTAGTGACCTTGACGTTTTGTTCCTTCTATTGTCTGACTGCTCTGACGCCTCAAACTTTGTCCCAAATCTGCCCTCGGCAAGCCCCCAAACCACCCCGCTGCGCTGGAAATACCCCAGTGCGTCATGCGCCGCATGCGTGTCAGGATAGGCCGCCTTATCCTCACTGAGCGGGCCCTAAGAGTGGCACGGCACCCTCATGGAGGCCGAGACAGGACGTCTGCCCGCCGCTGTTGTGTCTGATGCCTCACCGACAACATTCAGGAACCTGTAACGATCGTGTTTGTGTCTCTGCTCTGTCTCGCCGTATCGCTCCATCTTTAACGATATAATCCGGATTACAAAGATACGAATCCCACTTCTGTTCGTTAATCCCCTTCGGAATGTGACTGTGTGTATGTCTGCGTGTGTTTTTTGGCCGAAAGTACGTTGTTCACGTTAAGATACCGATCAAGCGCACCATTACGTTAACACTCTGTGGTGTGACTTACCAGCAGAAGTGGGGGACGACTGAGTTCAAACCTTTCTCAGGGTGCTTTCAGTTCAGCTCAGTTCAGTTCAGTTCAGTGTTGTGTTGCATTATTGGGTGCTGCCGTGTTTTGTTGGTTCATTGTCTGTGTTAATTGTAATAAAATGCACAAAAAATCCATTCACAAAAACTTAAAATATACTAAAAATGTGACGTAAATGCTAAAATAAAGCAAAAAAAAAATAATCTGCCAATGTAATAAGCAAAATGTACTTGATGAGTAGATCAAACCCACCTAAGAGCCGTCTGAACATGAGCTTTGATGGAAGAATAATACTCAAAAATGAGTCTGGCCTTTTTGTACAAAGTCCTTAACATGGTCAACGTCACAAATTTGCTTAAATTTGAATTGTGACCTAGAAATAGTGCAGTATCTGCAATATTTCTTCTAACTTTTCTTTGTCTCAAAATTCTAAAAGTTTCTGATGTTTATTTCCAGGTTTGAATGACTAAAAATCCCAGATTTTCAATGTGATCTCAGACTTGGATCACACTGTATGTGTGAGTGCATGAAATTTGTCTCTAAGGCAATTTTTTAACGCTCACCAGCAAGTTTTCAGCAGCCTAAGGTTGTCTGAGCATATGGGGATGTTCTTTCAGGCATGTTGGAAAAGCGTCCCAGGTGGCTCCTTATGAAGCTGCTTGAAAGAATGGCAGCAGCGTGTAAAGCTAGAGGGGGGCCTGAGCTTAGAAGCCAAGTGCTTTTCCAATACAGGACAACCCCAGAGGCGCTGAGTTCTTGCATCCTTGTGCCCTTTTTCCACTTTAAATAAATAAAAGTAACCTCCAAAACTCTGGTTAGATCAGGGGCACCAAACTGGGTTCCTGCTAGGCCACAGCTCTGCAGAGGTTAGCATTTTCTGTGTGAGTTTTTCTCATGAAAGCCTTGCTAATTAGCTGATGACTTGAGTCAGGTGTGTTAAATGAGTCTGCAGTATTTTGGCCTGGAATCTGAGTCGTGCCTCAGGTCGTTTTTTCCATTTTTCAATGGATGCTATCGTAATGACGTTTCCATGGCTTAGTAGTAAAGCATGGAACAACACATTTCTCCCAATGCCAACATGTAAACACAGCATTAGCCTGCTTGACTGTTTCTGCAGACTTAGCTGAGCTAGTTCCCAGTGTAGGCTACTACTTACCTAGCTACTGGCCTGGGTCATCCCATGGGATTTACAGGCATGTGCACAGGGGCCCAAGCCACTAGCGTCCCCCGCTGGCAAGGATGACAGTTGCTTTGACTCACAGTGGTATCTTTACTAGCAGAGCAGAGAAAAAATTAACAAATTTCAACCTTGCAGCCAATCATAATCTGAACACTCTTTACAATATTCCTAAATGCCAACTTCATTTTCTCCTCCAATCACTGCTTAGCAAACATTCCACTATCCTCCACTACCTCGGTCAAGCTTTCAGTTGTTTTGTACATCGAGCTAGCGTTCCTGTGAATGTTCTTTGAAAAGACGTGTCTGGGGAATTCTGTAATAGCGAAACCTGATACTTAAAGTTATCATAAAGGTGCCCATTTTCAAAGGCAAACACTAATAAAAATGTCAGTCCAAGCTAAAAAAAAGTTACTGCATTGTTGTCGGCAGTAATCTGCAAACTGTCTACTTCAAAGGTAAGATATAAATGCAGATTTCTCAGCTGTCTGATTTTCATTTATGCCATCTTCAGTGGGGTAAATGTGCTTGTTAAAAGCAGACAAATGCTTTATAAGGAACTGGATTGTTGGATTTATGTTAATCTGTGTTCTTATTAATGTGTGTACAATCTCGTTAGGCCTTTATTTTTACCACAATAGCACATTGTAATATGCTGAATGATGATTGCTGTCATCAATAGCCTTAACCTCATATCAAAGCGGGACACAGGGTAGGAAATGTACTGCTTGTCAGTTTACTACTGTCTTTATGCAACAAGTGCAGGTCAATACAGTGACCTTCCTTTTAAACAATAACAAAGAAATGCTGCATAATATCTTTACATTAAGCTTTTATACCTAACAGAAATATGGAATTCAAGAGATCTGTTCCTAGAACCACTTAGATAACCTGATTAAAGTGTTGTATATCACAAGCCCAGGACTACGATGGTCGGAAAGAAAAATGTTACTTGAAAAAAAAAAATAAATAAATTAAATGAAT
>NW_023494808.1:11111142-11238642 GCF_904425465.1 Colossoma macropomum | reverse complement strand
AGAGAAGAGGGAGAGCAAGAGAGAAAGAGAGAGGGGGGATGAGGGACGAGAAGAGAGAGAGGTGATATTTCAGTGTTGTTTATCAGAGCTGTCAGTCATTCAGGTAAAGAGAGAGTGAGTGAGTTTTTTTGATGACACATTCAGCAACAATGACAACATTTATTAAGAACTTGTCACCCTGTCATTTCCACTTGACTGACAACATGTCAGAAATGTGGTCTACAGTATATCTATACACTACAGTATATCTATACACCACAGTATATCTATACACTACAGTATATCTATACACCACAGTATATCTATACACTACAGTATATCTATACACTACAGCATGTCTATACACTACAGTATATCCATACACTACAGCATATCTATACACTACAGTATATCTACACACCACAGTATATCTATACACTACAGCATATCTATATACTACAGCATGTCTATACACTACAGTATATCTATACACTACAGCATGTCTATACACTACAGTATATCTATACACTACAGCATGTCTATACACTACAGCATATCTATACACTACAGCATGTCTATACACTACAGTATATCTATACACTACAGCATATCTATACACTACAGCATTTATATACACTACAGCATGTCTATACACTACAGTATATCTATACACTACAGTATATCTATACACTACAGCATGTCTATACACTACAGTATATCTATACACTACAGCATGTCTATACACTACAGTATATCTATACACTATATCTATTTGGACACTTTAACCATTGGTAGAATTTAAAGAGCCCCTAATGTGGAAAGTACAACAGTTTAAATATAATAGTTTGGTGTTGTTAATTTACTGTTTTTGTGATGTCACATATACATCTACCTCTTCAACCAACAGCAGCTTAGCTCTACACATTCAGCTTGAGGCTATAAGAATTGTTTCATTCCAGACTACTTTCTGAATGAGGCACAACACAGGACAGCCAATTAGAATGGAGATAATTTACATAGCCTTAAAGGCACAGTGACAAAAACAACCTGTTTAATTTTCAAAGGGATAAAGAGAAGCCAGAAGATGGTCATGCAAAAATGAACTATGACTGTTTTTGGTGCATAGAATCTCACCAGTTGTACATAAATCTCAAAATAAAATACAACTAAAGTGTAGAATAGGTCATTTGGCCCTCTGTAGTGAGCAATGAGTGGTGAAAGGGGAGGAGTGAGAACCGTGCGGAGATAAAACAGACTTTCTCATGTCAGTCACTCCTGTATCACTGCCATAATAAAAGCAAAATGGCACTTAAACAGAATAGAAACATTTTACACTATTTTAAAATAAGTGATGAAGCATGACTATTAGGCCCAGTCCCATTTCACCCCTCGCCCCTACCACTTAGCCCTTACCCCTCAGTTTTGCGTGTTCACGACTAGGGGTAGGGTGTCCCGATTTTTGTTGGGATGGAGGGGTAGGGTGAAGTGTTAGGGCTACATGGCCCTCCAAACGGAGGATTTTCAGAGACACATTCCAAACAGAGTGATATGAGAAAAAAAGAAAAAACGCTGAGATGAGCAACCAAAGAAACCTACAAATGTGAGTATTTTCTCTATTAAAATTACAATAACCATTGAATTATCAATGGTTTCAATGTATTATGGTCATTTTCTTCATAACAAGCATAAAAAAATCACTACTAGTATGTTGATGTCTCGGTATCTAGCTAGCTAACTTCCCCATTCCACCTTAAATTGCTGCAGTTCTGATGCCTGAAGCGCCAGAATGTAACTGCTGCACCATTTAAGGTGGAACAGGAAAATTCAAATAAGAAGCTGACAAATAGCCAACTTCAGCTTCATATCACTGAAGAATTAGTGGTGGGTGATAATAAATAATTGCCCCCCTCTTTGAAGGCATATGAGTCCCTAAATGTAACTAAAGCCCAGCAGTGAGGAGCTGAACTTTACCCTCCTCTGCTGTCACTGCAGACTGGCAGGGTCCCCTACAGAGCAGCGCTGGTAGCTGTTAATGAAGTAATGCTCTTTTTATTTAAGGGTCCCATTTCATAGAGGAAGATTTCAACCACTGCCCCTTATAACTCAGTTCCAAGGGGCAAGACACTTGAAAACAAGGGGTAGGGGTAAAAACAAGAAATGGAACTGGGCCTTAGAACTAGGCCTTCAATTTGAGCCATAAACGTCAAAACTTAAGGCCACTGCATCACATCATGTACCGTCACATTGCTACTGCAAGCATGCAGTGACAGTGCCAATAAACTTTAATTAAATAAAATTTTCAACATAATTTATCATGCTTGGAACCAGTTTACTACCTCTTCACGCTGGCTGTTTACGAGCTGAACGAACTGAAAAAGGCTAAGCTAATAACAATAGCGGAGGTAACAGGCCACTAGCATTTGTCTGTTTACCTAAAAGAATGACTGCCTTTCTCTGTGTAAGTTCAAGCCACTGTGGCTTTCTGTGGTCTTGTTGTGTCTTTAATTTAACAAAGTTATGGCAAAATGCTGAGTGGCGAACTGTGATGCTCTGAGAAGCTGAACTCAAAGTCACAGTATATCAAAGTGACATGTCGGCGCTGGTGTGTGAACCTCCATTATAGAGTAACTACACTGCCTCACCGGTCATCCAGGGTTCGCTGCAGAGGGCCTAAATCTTTTCGTTCTGCAAGCTGTTCATGGCACTTATCAGCAGCTGTATGGAGACTTGCAAGAATCCTCATTTAATCTGTCCGCCAGGTTACCTAACCATACATTGAACATTATCAATATAAGGCTAGGTAAGTCTAAAAGGCTAAAAGCTACAATATCTACAAATACAATAACTAAGAATTACCAGTAATAACTAACTTGAAAACTGAATTACACACTGAATGCAATGAAACGATCTGTGTGGGAAAACACCCAAAACGGCGCTGACGTTCTCCCTCGCTCTGGGCTCATATGTATGAGCACGGCATGAGTAGAGCCATCTCTCTGCATGGCTCTGGGCACGAGTAGGGTGTCATCAGGACGTAATGTTGGTTGACTGATTTGCATATTGTGACGTGTCATCGTACTTCGGTACTAAGACACCTGATCCGTTGAACCAGAGGGGCGCTGCAGAGGCGGAACTGACCACGATAAAAATGATACTTTTACAGTTTGGAAAGATGTGTTCACGCTTTAAGAAAGACTGGCATATATTATTATTACAGAGCAGTGCATTTCAGCTGTTAATGGAAAAAAGTCTTAGGGTTTAGTTATTCTTTAAAAACAATGTTTTAGAATTTTTTGAAGCTGCGTGATGCGACGCGGCGCATCTGGTGTGTGGTGGCCTTAAATCAAAATATGAGGAAAACCTCATCTGGGTCGATCAAGCCCAGATCATCACATTAGTTTTATGGGCGAGTGCTCAGGGCCTCGAATCACTAGGGCAGGGGTGCACAACTCCGGTCCTGGAGGGCCGGTGTCCAGCACAGTTTGGTGCTTTACCTGCTCCAACACACCTGATTACACTTATCTGCTAATTGTCAGATTTAGTTGGTGTGTTTGAGCAGGTAAACCTTCAAACTGTTTTGGACACCGGAGGGCCACCGGAGGGCCAGGACTGGAGTTGTGCACCCCTGAACTAAGGGGTCCCTGCGAGCAACTATAACAAAACCTAACAACTTTTTTGCATCACAGTGGGCACTTCACTAATGGCACAGCAGGAAAAATGAACTAATTTAAGCTTGCGGTTGTGTTACAGCCGATCATGATCCTTGTCCACATTTTCTACACCTGCCATGGCAGTACGATTTAGCCTAGGATGCTTGATGGTCTTAGTTTTTAGGTTGTCTGGTGTTGTTTTCTTTATCTTTGTTATATTATGTGTAAATCTCAGCTGTCTGATTTTAATTGATGCTTTATAAGGAAGCATTGCATTGGCTGTTGGGTTTATGTTAACGTGTGTTCCTTGTTAATGCATGTTCAGTCTTGTTATTGTTCTGTTTTGTTGGCTATAAGGTGTTGGATGATAATAGCTGTGCTGTCTGTCAGCAATAGGCTATAACCTCATATCGTGCCATAGGACACAGTGCATTTGGAAAATGTATTGTTTGAGAACTTACTATTGTGCTTACGTGACCAGGGCAGGCCAGCACAGTTCCCCCTGGATGCCGACAAATAAAAGACTTGATCATATTTCATATTATAACAGAAGTATATAATTCAAGAGGTTTGTTTCTAGAACCACTTAGATCATAGTTTTGTGTACCACAAAAGTCACAGACCATACAGCTTGCTCAGAACACTCAAAAAAAAAAATGAAAGCCAAACAGTCTAATCACTCATTCAGCTACATTTTGGCCATTTTTTCACAGAGCATTTCAAGAATTTAGTTTGTTTCTGTCCAAAAACTTACCAAAGAAATAAGAGTAGCACTGTAATACATGCAGGGTTTAAATGGAGGCCTAGAACACGTGTCAGGCTCCAGTCCTTGCGGGCCAAAACACTGCAGACTTCAGCACACTGCCTCATTAAACACACCAGATTCAGCTCATCAGCTAATTAGCAAGGCCTTTATGAGCTGAATTCAGAGTATTAAGTGAGGGTAAACGCTGATGTCCACAGCACTTTGGCCCTGGAGAGCCCCATTTTGACATGTCTGGTCTAGATGGACTCCCCTCTGTTTAAAATCAGCACACAGCGCAAAGCAAACGGCTTCTTTACAAACACTGAAGTTCTTATTAAAGCCTGAGTAGACTGATAAATCAATGAGTGGATTCCCTGATGCATGTATCAAAAAATGTCCCACTCTTGCTTATGAGACGGGTGACGGTGGTGCTGCTCGAGGGGATTGAGGGAGCAGCAGTGGACTGACGCAGGCAATGACAGCAACAATGTTGAGAATTTCAGAACTTCATTCAAACAATTGGTGACATTTTCATTAAGCATAATAAACAATGCACTGATTCCTTCATGTACTTCTAAAATAAATACATTTGATAGCATCCAAAATACATTTCACCCCAAAAGCTTATCTCAAACTTACTGTACAATAACATATCAGACAGCGTATTCATACCTAGTTCATGTAATGGCTTTCTGTGATAGAGTTTTTAGAGACATTAAACTTATCAGACTTCTGGTTCCTATCACCACCACTGATTCTGACTGGTTTCTCTACAGCACAACAATTTACAACGAAACACTCTGAATGACTGTTTACATCTTAATGATTGAATTATGGAGAAAATTTGAAAAATGTAGGAATTCCCTTTCAACTAAACATTACAGCACAGTGCCTTATAAAGATGTATTCTGAATGTATAAGCTCAGGTCAGGGCCTGTTCGGCTCGAGGCTGCTTAATGGAGCGTGATGTCTTTGTATGATGTGTTTATTAAAGAATGCCGAACAGTCTAATCATCACTCAGCTGCGCTCTGATCACTGCAAACTACAGGCCACATCTGGACACTGAACATTTGCTTGTTCATTTATTTATTCATTCCTCTATTTATTAGAACGTTTAAATGAAAGTTTATATCGTCTTGATTAGTCGTATAAAAGTCTCTCTAACTGTGATCGAATCTAAGTTTATGAACTGACCTCGCTGTTTTTTTCACGGTGAATTGTCGCCCTCTTCTGTCTAACTGAAGTACTGCAGGTGAACGCCCGCTCGCTGTCAGACCGAAGGCAGTGCCGCAGCGCCACCGTGTGGCACTTTTTTGAAAACACAATAGAAAACACAGTATTGACCTTATGGAGCATGATGGAGCGCGCTGGACAGAGTTTCTGACCGCTCTGCACTGGCCGTGTGACCGGACCTACTTCACACTGCATTTTTTAAGAAACGTTAAGGATGAGTATCGAATTTAATTTATAAATACATAAATAAAGAAAATAAACTTTTTAATGCATTTATTATCATTAATTACCATTATTTATATTTAATAAACTGACACATATATACTACCACTACTATATATACCATATATATACAGTAGTGTTAGTAGTGTTGATAATAATAATAATAATAATAATAATAATAATAATATCCAGTCGAATTAATACATAAATAATTAATCTATAGGTACACAGCCAATTAACTAAATAAAAAAATATTTTTATTATTGTGCAGCTTAATATTTAGCCAGTCAAATAAATAAATATATAAATAAATAAATACATAAATAAATAAATAAAATGTGGTCAGATGACTCAATAAACATTAAACAATTAAAAGAATTTAAATACTAATTATTATTATTATTATTATTATTATATTTTTAAAAACAGTATCTTGTAGCAAATCTTATTATCTTAACTTATTTATGTATATTTTTATATTTATTTATATTATTTATTTTTAAACATGGCCATAAACAGAAGGCAACCGTCATAAAAGTCCCCCTGAGAGCGCCGCTCGTTAATAAGCCGAGTAAAGTGTGTGAAAGTGTGGTTATTGTTTTCCTCTGCGGTGTGGAGCGGCACAGTGACGTCACTGCCCCCCCCCCCTCCGGCGGAGAGAGATTTCCACTCCGAGCCGCTATTTTAGTACCTCAAAGCTCCTTACCGGCGAGGAGCGGCCGAGTGGCGGCGCTGCAGGAGCGGCAGGGGGAGTCCGGGGGGTAACAGAACGCTACGGTGGGCACACTCGGCTGTGGATTCGCGCGCTGCACCGCCCTGCGTCTTTCTGCACGCTCCGCTCGAGATCCCCAACACCTCCCCCCCACCCCCCGTTACAGGGGAGAGAGAGAGAGAGAGAGAGAGAGAGAGAGAACAGAAGGAGGGATAAGGAACAATGCTGACGCTTCTAACCGCGATGTACCTGGTTGTCCGGGCGGCTTCAGCGCAGGTAAGACCACCACAGACATGCTCTGCTCTATACAATCATACATATTATCATCAGCAGCCCCCCAATTCCACCAGCACATACCTACACCCCTGTTCTCAGAGCACGCGGCGCTGCGCTCGGGCTGGATGGGCTGCTTTTTCTGCGTGTACTGGGAATCTGATCTCGCCCCCTCATCTATAATGTACGATAAGCCGAAAAGGTTCAGAGACCCTCATTCACTTATTTATAGATGTATTGACTGGTGTTTCAGCACCGCGGACAGCGGCAGCTCCGCTTGGGAATGCAGCGTTTTATTGGGCTTCTAATTCTGCACCAATTCTGCACCTCCCTCCCTCCTTCACTCTCTCCCTCCCTCCTTCACTCTCTCCCTCCCTCCTTCACTCCCTCACTGCCTCTCCTCTCTCAATAGCACGCGGTTATGTAATGATAAACCTGCCATGAAACTGATCTCCTCTCTAACTGCTCAGAACAGACGGATCTGCAAACATCACTGTCAGTTCAGGGGAACATTCAACCTAAAATGGTGCTGCTGTCAGAACAAAACCTCGTATCTCCAAAATCACAACTTTACAGGAGAAGGAAAAAAACCTTCTCTACTTTCAATGTAAGTCAATGGAACCAGACTTTTTTCTGTGTCGTTTTTGGCCATTTCTTTTGGTCCATTCATCATGAAATTTATAGACAATATAAAGGGCAACAGGCATCTTCAAATTAGGCCAAAAATGGAGATACGAGGTTCCCGACAGCAGCAATGTGGTGCTCTGCTTTGTGATGAGTAAAACACAATTCTAGTAGTCAAAGGAATTTCTCTTGGTGCAGGTGAAGCGACACCGATCAGCCATAACATTAAAACCACCTGTTTCTGCACTCGTTTACAATTTTATCAGCTCCACTTACCATACAGGTCCATCTCTGCAAACATTGTTAGGACCCCCACAGGACCACCACAGAGCAGGTATTATTTGGGTGGTGGATCATTCTCAGCACTACAGTGACACTGATGCGGTGGTGGTATGTTAGTGTGTGTTGTGCTGGTGCGAGTGGATCAGCCACAGCAGTGCTGCTGGAGTTTTGAAACACTGTGTCCACTCACTGTCCACTCTATTAGACACTCCTACCTTGTCAGTCCACCTTGTAGATGTAAAGTCAGAGACGATAGCTCATCTGCTGCTGCACAGTTTGTGTTGGTCATCCTCTAGTCCTTCATCAGTGGTCACAGGACGCTGCCCACAGGACGCTGTTGGCTGGATGTGTTTGGTTGGTGGACTATTCTCAGTCCAGCAGTGACACTGAGATGTTTAAAAACTCCAGCAGCACTGCTGTGTCTGATCCACTCAGACCAGCGCAACACACACTAACACACCACCACCACGTCAGTGTCACTGCAGTGCTGAGAATGATCCACCACCCAAATAGTACCTGTTCTGTGAGGGTTCATGGGGGTCTTGACCACTGAAGAACAGGGTAAAAGGGGGCTAACAAAGTATGCAGAGAAACAGATGGACTACAGTCTGTAATTGTAGAACTACAAAGTGCACCTATATAGTAAGTGGAGCTGATAAAATGGACAATAAGTGTAGAAACAAGGAGGTGGTCATAATGTTATGGCTGACTGGTGTAAATATACCGTGAAAAAGTTTTAAGCACCTGAGAAAATTTTATTTAAAAAGCTAATTATCTGGGCAGTGAGTGTTTATTTGATCATAAACACAACAGTAAGTGATTTTATGTACGTCAATCTGTTTCCAAACCTGCACTCGAGGAAGCCCAGTATTACTAGTAGTTATTATACAATACCTGGTTCATCCAGTGAATGGATCATTAAGTTATATCAGGTGTGCTGCTTATGGAATTTAATAAACCCAAGCCAGTCCAGGTGAAATCTGGAACCAAACTTTGTTCTTCAACTTAGCTAAAAAGATATCAAATACTCTAAAAAATAGATAAATTCTTGCTATATACATGTATACATATACATATATAGACTGTATATGTATCTACAGTGCTGTGCAAAAGTCAGAGATCAACCTCCGTTTACAAAACAGCCAGAAAGAACATTTTTCAGATTCAGAAAACGTATTTAACAGAAATTTACGCAGAAGCCTCAACAACAAAATAGAATTATTTCTGTACTTATTGTGTCCACTTTTTACTTTTATTACAACTTTCATTCTTTTCAGGAGATTCACTTTCAGTTTTTCAGAGAAATCTGCAGGGATATTTTTCACACCTCCAAAGTTCAGTCTTAGAAGTTCCAAACAATCCCAAACACATTCAGTGATGTTGAGGTCTGGACTCTGGGGTGGTCAGTCTATTGTTCTGAGAAACACCAGCAGCTTCTTTGTTTGATTTGCAAATGTTCTTCTTTTTGCCTATTTCTTCTTGACAAAGGAAAACAAGTGAATAAACAGTTTCCAAAACTGGAATTCAAAAAATGTATGAAAGCTACAGAGAAAATGGGCCTCCTAAAACCACCCGCAACACCTGTTAGACACCAAAACTGTCCCCATCAGATAAACAGCACTTAAAGCTCTACTCTTGATTCAGATCTGAAATCCACAGGAGTTTCTGTCCATCCTTCACTCAGCACTATGAGTCTGAAAGGATGTGTAGCTGTTAAAAAGCTCTTACTGAGAAAAGGAAATAGAAAACAACACAGAAGCTTGAGATCTGAGATGTGGCATATGATTTTGTAGTTGGGATTAACTGGATCATCAGAAGCAGAAAATGCAACCAACTTGTAAGACTGAGCCTGGAAAGTGTCCTTGCAAGTCTCTTGCTCACATGGGTCAGCTTTTCTACTGACCATACCCTCTATGTGTATGTGTTAAGCACACTGGTCATAGTACATCTGCCCGAATGGACTTAAAGAGCTGTCTGATGTCCAGATCATTTGGGCTTAAGCTGACTGCACCTGACCGAGAATACACTTTGGCACTGGACCATGAGCCATGGACTCTATCCAAACCAGATCTAGTAAAATGGAGTGGATAAGCAGACACGTAGGGCCAGTGCAACAGCATTCCTCTGCATGCTTCCCTTACATCACACCATCACACTAACAGCTGCAGGTGGCAACACATTAAAGGGCTCATATCATGGAAAATCAAACATTTTTCTCACTTTTAAAGAGTTTGAGTATGTATACATTTTAACGTTTCAAATCACAGCGTTCACTCTTCAGTCAATACTATCAATATATGGACACTAAGCTGCAAAAAGAAGCTGTTTTGAATTTGTTGTTTGTATGATGTTACGAACACTAATGCATTCCCCTGTACGGGCCACTGACTTGTTAAGAAGGGGATGTAGCTCAGTGGTAGAGCGCTTTCTTTGCATTTAGGAGGTCCTGGGTTCAATCCCCAGCATCTCCAATGAGGCACAGTTATGGGGGCAGTCATGGGCTGGAGGTTAGGGAACCAGCCCTGTGACCGGAAGGTCGCTGGCTTGAACCCCTGAGCTGACAGTATGTGACTGCAGAGCCCTTGAGCAAGGCACCTAATCCCCCAACTGCTCCCCAGGCACTGCGGATAGGGCTGCTCACTGCCCCCAAGTGTGTGTGTGTTCACTAGTGTGTATGTGGTGTTTCACTGCATGGATGGGTTAAATGCGGAGGTGAAATTTCCCCGTTGTGGGACTAATAAGGATCACTTAATCTTAATTTATATACACTGATAGCCAAAACATTATGAAGTGAATAACACTGATTATGAAAACTAATAGTTCCGGTCCTAAAATCTGATTGGCTGAGCCACGTTAGAAGCCGCTGTAAAATCCACTACATACGTGCACCTATGACCACATAACAACAACTGAACTCTGTATAACTGCGCCACGGCACAAAAAATCCTTGTGCTGTTAATGGAATAATCTTTGACTGTGATGCTGCTTGCAGGAACCACCGAGTGCACTGATGAAGTAAGAACCCGTTTTTTGTTTAGCTAACAGGCTAAAAGACAGCAAACAGCCTAAAAACTCTATCATTAATATCACAGGCTTGAATTTAAATACTTATGATATGATTCACTGTAACAGGGCAGTATAAAACACTTAAGAATGTGACTTGAATGATTTAAAGGCTTCAAATGTCTGTGTATCAGTCAGACGGCCCGTGAATCTCAAACGGCTCTGTACTCCCTAAACAGTGCACTAGCTATGGAAGTGTAGAAATTCTAGTCTCTACAGCCAAATAGTGCATCATTTATCAATGTTGCTGAATCCCAAATAACTTTTAGCTGTATTATTCACTGTTAGGGTGCAGGATCCAGTATTTAAATTCTTACGTAGTGCACTATGTAGGGAGCAGGGAGCCTTTTGAGATTCAGATACAGCGCGAGAAGAGGGGCGCCGCTGGATTGGTGCTAAATACGACTCGGTGGTAATTTGGTGACCAAAAAGTACTTATAAAGCTAAGGTTTTTGCATTAAACAGTGTTGTGTTATCATATGTTCATTGTTATACAACAAAAAGTTAAAAAGTTCATGAAATGACTGCAAAATGCAGCTGTGGGTGACCCAACATACTTCTCCTTGTTCAGCGGTCTATGGTTGTTTGGCAACGACACCATTTGCTAAAGGAACTACATTTCTTTGCAGAATACTTGTTTATGTTGATTATTTTAATAATAATTTACAGCTCTTTTGGCGGCACACAGAGAACCAACAGCATATTAAGCAAGTGGCTCAGTGGTGTAAACAGGCCTATTCAGCCTACACCAGTTTAGCTCTGCCCATTCATGCTGGTGTTATTAAGAGTGTGTCAGCCCAGACTGCTTTCTGAATGAGGCATAATACAGGGCACAGAATTAGAGCAGTCATTTACATATACCAGTCTCAGAGGCACAGTAACAAAAATAAAACTGTTTGAGTCTAAGGGATAAAGAGAGGTTGGAAAATGGTCGTGTAAAAATGAATTATGCATATTTTATAACTGGTACATAAAACCACGCAAACATTATAAGACCTCAGGGGGGGAAATTAGAAGGCAAATGTAGGATTTGAGCCCGTTTAATGTTCAAACTCTGAATGAACAAACTTGAATTTCTAGAAGGCCAAAACCTTTTGTCCACAGTCATGACTGTTTTTGGCTCATAAACATTGTAAGTAGGTCTCAGGGAAAAAAATATCCTTATGCAAGTGGATTGCCTTTTATCTAATCTCCTCAAAAATATCTCCTGAAAAATGAATAACCTGTACTTAATTACTGTTTTGAATGGAAATTAAGTAAATGAAGGGTGGTCTTGACTTTTGCAGAGTACTATATATCATGTCCACAGGTTATTGTGTAGGGTAGTCATATCCACACTAGCTTTAGTGTGTGTATGTTGCTGATTTGTGTATATGTCTTGTATCTCTATTGTTGGAAATTGTAAGCTGATCTTGGGTTTGAGACAGACAGTATAATTATTATCATTATTTGTTTCCTTTGTTCATCTGAGAGGGAAGAAAGCGGAAAGCGTAGAAATACATAACATTCAAACATGGCTGGAGCAGAGCAATACAATCACATGCATTCTGTTTCTTACCACATGATTAAAATAATAGTACAACCTTGTAATTCAGAGGATCATATTAAAACATCATATTAGATCATATTAGAACATATTAAAAAAAACGTTTAAAAACAAAAAAGTTTAAAACATTTTTTTGTTTACCACAAGACACAATAGCAGGGATTGTCACAGACAAAACCAGCTTAGACCTGTAGTTCCTACTATGGGCATGGCGCACTCATCCTATGCAGGTTAGTCTCAGTGAGCTAATGGGTTAGCCATGCAAACTTTGCAAAGTATTATTATTTTGAACATAATGTATAAACAAATTCTGAAAAATTGCTTTGTTTGGCTATAAACTTGGTGTAAAGCCATGGTGTAGTTTTTGTTGTTGTTAGCTGTGTAGTCTTTAGCATGCCAACTAGCCAGCTAGCAGAGTAAAGGCATGACAATGTATCAGCAGTCACAGATAAAGATGGAGCAGTTTGCAAAATAAAGCCCAGCAAATCAAACATGCTTTTGAAATGTAAAGCATTTTAAAGTACAACCCCATTTCCATAAAAGTTGGGACGCTGTGCAGAATGTAAATAAAACTCAATGATGTGCAAATGAAGTAAACCATATTTCTAAAGGAAAATACTACAAAGACAACATATCAAATGTTGAAACTTTTTTTGTTTTTTTGAAAAATATATGCCCATTTTGAATTTAATGCCAACAACACATTCCAAAAAAGTTGGGACGGGGGCCTGTTTATCACTGTGTTTCATCACCTCTTCTTTTAACAACACTCTGTAAGTGTTTGGGAACAGAGGAGACACTGCTGTAGTTTTGAAAGTGAAATGTTTTCCCATTCTTGTTTGATGTAGGATTTCAGCTGCCCAACAGTTCAAGGTCTCTTTTGTTGTGTCTTCCCTAACGGCTAAAGACGTCGTCTGGATGGCAGCATATGTTGCCAAAACATGTATATATCGTTCAGCATTAATGGTGCCTTCATAGATGTGCACACCACTGTTGACGTGCACTAATGCCCCCCCATATCATCATGAATACTGGCTTTTAAACTGTGCACTGATAACAAGCTGGGTGGTCTATAGCCCAGAGGATGCAGTGTCCATGGTTTCCAAAAACAATTTAAAATGTTGATTTGTCGGACCACAGGACACTTTTCCACTTCGCCTTAGTCCATTTTAAAGGAGCTCGGGCCCAGAGAAGGCGGCGGGGTTTCTGAATCTTGTTTATATACAGTTCCTTCTTTGTGTTTGAGTTTTAACTTGCATTTGTGAATGCAGTGATGGACTGTTTTCACAGACAGTGGTTTTCAGAAGTGTTCCTGAGCCCATACAATGATTTCCACTGTTTTTAATGCAGTGCTGTCTGAGGGCCCAAAACTTATTGCCAGCAAATACTGGTTTTTGGCCTTGTCCCTTGCATAGAGAGATTTCTCCAGTTTCTCTAAATCTTTTAAAGACATTATGTACCATAAATGATAAAATCCCCAAGTTCTTTGCTATTTTACACTGAGAAACGTTATTCTTGAATTATTACACTGTTTGATCGTGCAGTCTTTCACAGAGTGGTGAACCGCTCCTCATCTTTACTTCTGAAAGACTGAGCCTCTCTGAGATGCTCTTTTATACCCAATCATGTTACTGACCTGTTGCCAATTAACCACCAGGTGTTTTTTTAGCATTACACAAATTTACCAGCCTATTGTTACCCCTGTCCCAACTTTTTTGAAATGTGTTGTTGGCATCAAATTCAAAATGGACATATATTTTTCAAAAAACAACAAAATTTCAACATTTGATATGTTGTCTTTGTACTATTTTCAATGAAATATAGGGTTTAAATGATTTGCGCATCATTGCATTTTGTTTTTATGTACATTTTGCACAGCATCCCAGCATTCCCATTTTGGGAATGGGGTTGTAGTCTACCATAGCTTATAAACCATTATTTTAGGGTTTGAAAAGGGAACTGCGTCAGATTTCTGGGCAAGTTCTGCTGCTGAAGTCGACACTTGATCCCTGTGAGGACCCACCTAACAAACCTCACTCAGCTAAAATGGAACAGCCTTTAAAGGAATAGCAAAAAATCAAATGAACATGGTTTATAACTTACTCCACATGCAGTTGATAAGCCAGGACATTGATTGATATCCGACATGTGCTTCTTTAGTTTACAGTGTTGCTAACAAACACTGGACTCCAACTCATGCCACCAACTCATCTCTGTAAACACCCAAAAAATGTCTCAACCCGCTGAAAAAAAAGCTTCCAGATGTACTGTTTTGTGCAGACAAATCAATGTGGTTAAGAAGATGATATGACTTACTTTAGTCTGTCAGAAACAAAAATAAACTTCTCCGCACAGGCGAATGGTGGGGCAGCCATTGTGATTACCACTTTTACCTCACAACAATATGTGGTTTCTTTCTGTGTAAGACAACTAAATATGGGGCTATGTATATGCATAACACAGACCTTGGGTAAGGTAACTTGGCAGAGAAGCTAAGTGTACTCGGAAAATCAAAACAATGTCAGATTACGATTTTGACGAAGAAGTGCCATGGCTGGATTCTGGACCCACCAGTGACTCACCAGACATACCTGCGACTACACATACGAATTTGGTGGTGTACCTGGGGCAAAGTGATGCCAACCAAGGCTGAGTGTCTCTGCTGTGGGGAATGAGAGCTGTTGATACCAGCACTTAAACAAACTGGCATTGAAGGCGGTAAAAAAGGTGTGACAAAGAAAAAGTAAACAAAGCTTACTTCAAATTCACTTCTCAACCATTGACTTTGAACAACTGCAGATTTTAGAATATCCCTTTTGCAGCATTCCTTGTAATGGTCAGGTGAAAAAATTATCATTGCAGACATTTTGCACAAGAGCCTACGCTTACTGAATTGCCACTGTTGCTAGTTTGTAGTTCGGTCCTGAAAGCCACAGTTTGCATATTTCTGCATCAGGAAATCTTGGTAATTTCTTGTTTACTGTTTACACAAAATGAAACGCAACATCTCATTTTGTAGGTTTAGTTATTCAAGATGCAATTACAGCTACAGTTTACTGTTATGAGGAGGACAACAATCATGACACCTACGTAATGACATTTTGCGGTGCTACAAAGCAAAGGCGGGACATTATACGAATGATAATGTAGTTCCAGTTTTAGCTTATATTTTTTGCTAAATCCTTTTATTACACATTTTTACATAGCTTTCTGATAGATTTTTGAGGCAAATTAAGATTTTAGAATGTATTTACAGAGATGAGATCGGTGACAGTCCATTGTTTGTTAGCAATGTTAACCTAACATCTCCCACTGTAAACTAAAGAAGCATGTCAGACATTAATGTCTAGGCTGATGGACTGAATCTGGGGTAAACGATAAATCGTGTTAATTTTCATTTTTTTTAGGCAAACTATTCCTTTAAGATGGCACCAGAAATTCCCCAAGGGAAAATGGCAAGGCCAAGTCCATGAGGGCACGTTAAAACCGGTATTGAAACGGGAAGGGTGTGTTTCAACCCAGGCTGCTTTTCCAAGAAAGCACAATACAGGCACAGCCTGTAATGACCTCAGAACAGAGGTCACTATTTACATACAACAAGCTCAATAATGAAATATAACCTGTTAATTCTAATGAAAGAGGCTGGAAAACAGTCATGTATGCAATGAGTAACGGCTGATAAAGAAAATTTATAATTGTGTATTTAACACACGTCATACGTGCCGCTCAGGAAGCAACAAAATGCAAGCTATCTGCCCTTTTTTGTATTGAAATACCGAAATACGGCCACTCGTTTCAATCAGCGAACCAACATGGCGGAATTACAGCGACTACAGGTCAAATTTCAAATCTCAACCGTTAACGGACGCGCCTTCCATATATGGTAGCGGGGTGGGCGTGGCGTTTTCGTATTATTATAGCCTGACGCTGGCGCGGCTGTTCATGGGTAATGTAGTCTTTGTCGAGCCTGTCCTTGGACGCTAAAAAGGGAATAATTCCGAGAAGAATGACTACAGATCCCAGCACACAGTAGGAGCCTCTTTGGCAATACAGCTCTGACATTTCGGTACAAGAACAGAGGTGACCCCATCCGACTGGACCACAGTGGGAGAGCTCAAGTCCGAGACGACACCCTTCCATCCTAAACGAAGAAAGGTTTAAAATATGGTGAGAGACGAATAACAGCGTTGTTGGTGGAATACAGGATGATTCGTATGGCTCTGCTCGTTTAACCTAAGACCGTTTGTCCTTTTGAATGGAATGTGGTCATTCAGATATTAATGTTAGATATGCTTCATGTGTTTATTATTGTGAATATGATCACTGTTTCGAGCTTTATCGTTGGCTGGCTAGCTTTAGCAAAAGCTAGTGGACATTTTCTTCCTCTATTTCCGCCTTTTTTGCAGGCAGTGAAAGTGAAAGAGCTCAAGATGCTCGTTTGGTTTCTTCCCTAACGGCTAAAAATGACCCACGACCGCGTTCAGTTTGGCCAGTTAGCGCTGATGTGGCAGCTCAGGGCTGCTGTGTTGCCGTCTTTGGTCGTGAGCTGGAGCCACGAAGCTGAAAGCAGCTTCCTATTTGGCACCTTCTTGTCCGAATTTCCTCGTTCCACCTTAAATGGTGCAGCGGTTGCATTCCGGCGCCTCAAGCTCAGGCGCCAGAATGTAACCGCTGCACCATTTAAGGTGGAACGGGGAAGTTCGAAGAGGAAGCCAACTTTAGCTGCAGCGCAGACATGCAGTGATTGCTCTGCAGTTTCGTCGTTGCACAGTTCGTCACTGGTCGTGTGATCTGATGTTATTGGTTTAAGTAGGTCACTAGTTTTTGTCCCTGTGTCTTGTTTTTTTCCACAGGCCGAGCCCATCCGTGTGCTGGTGACCGGCGCTGCCGGCCAGATTGCCTACTCTCTGCTGTACAGCATCGCCAAAGGAGATGTCTTCGGCAAGGACCAGGTGAGGAGACTAAGAGAGCATGAAGTTTCAGCGTGGAAAAAGATGAACAAAAGATGGTTCTTCAAGGGTTCTTTAGTAAAGAAAATGGTTCTATAAAGAACCTTGAACACTAAAAAACCCTTTACATGTTAAAAGGGTTCTTTGCATCGTAAAGGGTTCTTCAGTTGGATGGAGAGTGTGCTATAGATGGTTCTACATGGGACACTTTTAAGAAGGCTACTATATAGCACCCAAAAAGGTTCTTCTATTGTTACAAGCTTGATATCATAACAATAGAAGGACGCTTTTGGGTGCTATATAGAACCCTTTTCAGATCCAGGTTCTCCATAAAACGATCTACAGCACATTCTGAGGAACCATTTCACCATGCAAAGAACCATTTAAGCATTAAATGATTTTATATAGAACTTATGGTTCTAAATAGAACCATTTTCTTTACTAAAGAACCATTTTTGGTGCTATAAAAAAAAAAACATTTTGAAAAATAGTCTACATTGTTAAAGAGAGTTCATCAAGGGTTCTTTAGTTAAGAAAATGGTGCGATATAGAACCTTTTTTGTAAAGGGTTCTATATAGTACCCAAAAGTGTTCCTCTGTTGTTACAAGCTTGCTATCATAATAATAGAAGAACTCTTTTTGGTGCTATATAGAACCCTTTTCAGATCTACAGCACATTCTAAAGAACCCTTTAATCATGCAAAAAGTTTTTTGAGTGTTCATGGTTCTTTATAGAACCATTGTCTTTACTAAGGAACCATCTTATTTAAGAGTGTAGAGCCATTTGATGCTTAAATGGTTCTTTGAAATGATTGTGACGTGGTTCTTCAGATTGGTGGAGAATGTGTGGTATATGGCTCCATATAGAACTTTTTTGAAAATGGTTCTATATAGCACCAAAAAGGGTTCTGCTGTTTGTAATGATCTCAAGCTTGTTATATTAGAAGAACCCTTTTGTGGGGCTAAAATAGAACCTTTTCCAAAAATATTCAGTATTGAACTGTAGGCAACACATTCGCCATCAATCTGAGGAACCATTTCACCATGCAGAGAACCATTTAAGTATTAAATGATTTTATATAGAACTTATGGTTCTAAATAGAACTGTTTTCTTTACTAAAGAACCATTTTTGGTGCCATATAAAACTATTCTGAAAAATAGTCTACACTCTTAAAGATGGTTCTTCAAGAGTTCTTTAGTAAAGAAAATGGTTCTGCATAGAACCATGAACACTATATTCTTTGCATCGTGAAAGGGTTCTTTATATTGATCGAAAATGTGCTGTAGATGGCTCTATGTAGAACCTTTTTTGAAAAGGGTTCTAGTGTTTCAATGTCAAGCTTGTAACAATAGAAGAACCCTTTATGGTGCTGTATAGAACCCTTTTCAGGGTCTGTCTACAGCACATTCTCCACCTATCTGAAGTACCCAGTTACACTGCGGAGAACGCTTTAATCATGCAAAGGGTTTTGTAAGGATTCATGGTGCTATATAGAACCATTTTCTGTACTAAAGAACCCTCAAAGAACCATCCTTTTTAAAGTGTGCACGTAGAACTGTGTACAGCACGTTCTCCATAAATCTGAAGAATAATTTTACCATGCAGAGAACTATTTAAGCATGAAATAGTTCTAGATAGAACCGTTGCCTTTACTAAAGAACCCTCAAAGAACCATCCTTTTTTAAGTGTGCACGTAGAACTGTATGCGGCACGTTCTCCATAAATCTGAAGAATAATTTTACCATGCAGAGAACTATTTAAGCATGAAATAGTTCTAAATAGAACTGTTGTTTTTACTAAAGAACCCCTGAAGAACCATCTTTTTTTTTAAGTGTGATATTACATGAGAACACCAGATTAAAACCCTCCTTTAACCCAATAATATGCGGCTAATTTTAAGGTTCCTTTGATCCATGTGTTCTCTGAACCTGCCTGAGTGTCGAAGTGGTAAAATATACTGGCTGGAAAGTTTTTGCATTAGACAAATGTTACACGCTCAACCATTCAGAGGTGTGAGATCACTGCCTTTAACAGTACATGGTCAGTTTGGTTTCAGATCAATATGTGAAATGATTCTAATGTGCTGGTAAGGTTACCGAACAACTTCACATGTTCAGAATGACAAATGGGACACTAGGAAGCTGTAAATAGAAAAATTAGGCATTCAAAAGATTGTAAAATGACTCAGACTTATAACACCAAGAGTTGAGCTGTAATATGTCATATTTTAAAAGTGGAGATCAAAACTCGAGACAGAACTTGAATGTAAATCGGTGGTTACAGTATCATTTAGTATGTTTTTCTGCCTCAAAATGCTTGAAATATTACATTAAAAATGAGTACTTTGTAAAGCTGAAATCAACAGTTATTGGGTATAAAATAACAAGAATTGTAAATACGGTAGTCTGCATAATGTAAACAAACAATAAACAATAAAATGTGATTGTAAATAAAAACATGAAATTTGCATGTAATCAAAAAAAAACGTAGCTCAGATGAAGTGGACTATTTTTGGCACAGTTCGAATGTTGTAAGGTGCTGAGTGACATCACTCTTTGAAAAGTTTAGAAATATTAAATTAAGAGATAAAACGGTACAAATGCTGCATTAAGTGATGCAAAACGACACAATCATAGTCCAAAACAAACCCAGACTATTTCTGACTTGACCCTGATAGTTGATGCTGAGTGATGTCACAGGTAGTAAAGTGTTTCATTAAAAGTTATGGTTTGTTTCACAGACAGTGGTTTACTTACATTAAGATCAGCACAAACGAATACAAAAGTATTTATTAGTTTTCTGAACATGCAGGGTGCCGACTATGGGGTTGGTGAATGTGGCGCCTGTGTTTGGTAGCTTTGAGAGATCAGAGTCTCTAAGGAGGTTGTTTTCCTCTCCTCATTTGCCTCAGCCAGTCATCTTGGTGCTTTTGGACATCCCGCCCATGCTGCCCGTCCTGGATGGGGTTGTCATGGAACTGCAGGACTGCGCTCTCCCACTGCTCAGAGGTGAGCGTGATTGCGACATGACGTTGTGGCCTGATGGGTGTTGTGTAAACGAGGCTGGTCTTAGTCAGGTTATGAAATTCTGCTTTTTTTTTTTATTATTGATGTAAATGAGAAATCATAACTCATTTTCCTTATTTGCAAGTAAATTTGCATATTTGGGAGAGAATTATGGGAAGGAACGTTTTCTCTTAGTGGTAGGTGGGGATAGTGTAGGGGTGGGCAGTATGATGATATTTATTCTTATCATGATAAATTTTGCCTCAGAAAACCTAAGTATTGTGAAAATGTCTTGAAGTATCTTGATATTATATTTTTGCCACATTTTTTGTGGCAGTTTTAAAATGTGGCACTACTGGTGCGTTCAGAGGTGTCTGTGTGTCACAATATCAGGATTTGTGAAATAGAACTGGGCAGTTTGACTGGATATTTATTGTTATTGTGGTTAATTATGCCATAGTATGTCACTGTAAGCTCTTCTGAGCATATTGAGGATATTGTCAGCGCTTATAGACGACTGAACAACTACATGTTTCATTGCAAAGAGAGCATAATTAATTCTTTTGATTGTAGTGTTTTTTTTTTCAAGTAGTATCTTGGGTAATTTTTACCAATTATATAATAAAAAAGCTCTTTCTGCAGTCCTCTCAGTGGCCTTTCTGTCAGAATAAAAATCTACTCATCCCATATTTTTATTAATATAATCAAATAAAATAGCTCAATTCACAATGTCATTGAAGTTCAGTTAATTTTTTTTCTAATTTTATTTTAATTTAAAATTATTTAAATTCAAAGGTGAACTGAGGGAGCTCTGATACAGGCTAATATTGCATCTTATGGCTATTGTGAAAAAGGTACCACGTATGTACCATGATATATTTTGGCCATATCACCCGCCTCTAGTTTGAAGCAGTTTTTACATAACATAGATCAGAGGGAGAAGCGAAAAATAACATCGCAGGTGGAAATAAAATCTGCTGTGATTTGTTAGTCTGACAGCAACATTCATTCACAAAAAAATCATTATGTTCATTAATAACCCATAATTTTAGGTCATCCGTGTAACTGTTTAAGGGGCTGAATTGTCTGCCCTTTACGCCTGGTTATTTCTGACGCTGGCATCAGGTCAGCATTTCTTTGTGCTGTTGCAAGTGGTTTATCTTCGTTGTTTGAAGGACTGTAAGTGCTGAGTGATAATTAAGGAGTGAACGACTGGGCTGGAGCCGTCAGCAGAGAAGGTTACTGAACCAGCGCAGGCAGTTTTCTATCTGTAGGTGATAAGGGAGAACAGATCTGAGTCTGGATCAGCTCTTTGTGAGAGGCCTACTTCACCCATATAAACCACCAATGTACAGTCGTATGCCAAAGTTTGAACAACCCTGATCAAATTACGTTTTGTTGAGTGAAAATCAGGAAACTCACTTCAGTACGGCCTTTTTCTGCATGTCGGGGGAAAAAAAACATGAAATATAAAATGTGTTTTAATTTCTGCACAGGGCACATTTACATTTTATTTTTCCAGCATGTTAAATGAAACAAATTAACAGTAATTGTGTATTAAAATGTGCAGAAATGTGTTCTTTTTAGAAAATGTGTAACTTTTTTTCACTTTATTGGTTTCACAAATCATATAATTTGGCTGGGGGTGCCCAAACCTTTGCATACATTGTACAAACCAGTAGAATATGTAAAGTAAACGTTGTAAAAGCCAGTCTATGAACCGGTATATAAATCCCTATTACATCAACACAAGCAGGCAAACTGACAGACAAATCTGTGGCTATGTAATATACGTTGTGTGCAAAGGTTTGGGCACCCCTGGTCAAATTACATGTTTAGTTGATTTTCTAAGTGAAAATAAGTTTTACATCCTCTACAGAGAACACACTTCTGCACATTTTAATACACGTTTACTGTTTATTTCGATATATTTAACAGTATATTCAGGGAAGAAAAAAGCAAACCATAAAATCTGGTCTGTGCAAAAGTTATGGCACATTTTTTGTTATGTTAAAGTCAGCAAATAATTAGAAATGGTGCAGAAAAATGCCATTCATAGGTACTTGTTTTCACTTAGAAAATCAAAATATGTGATTTGTGTTCAGTTTATTTCATAGGACTGTGTTTTATCCATGTGGAAACAGTGTAGTATATTTCAGGGACATCAATTTTTGGGTGACATGATGAGTTAGTAATGCATACCCTGCACATCTTGAACATATTATACTTGAGCACAGCATCCGTACAAGGCATGACTCAGCAGAGCAGAGGATCCCAGCAGACGCCCCTTCACATGCTCTGGCTGCATTGGATAGAGAGCTGTGGGGAGGTAAAGTGGGGGTGGCCAGTTCACTTCTCTGATTGGTCTATTCTGAAGAGCCTGGGTCAGTCGGAGCAGAGATGTGGACTCCACAATATGGAGGTGGAGTTCAAAGGATAAGTGACACTGTAAACGTTGGGCAATGGCTGAAGTCCGTTCTGATAAAGAAGGCTCTTCATTAATGACCATGCAGGACACTAATAGTCAAATCAGCCAGTCTAAGTCTGTCAAAATGTAGAAAGGGCTGTAGAAGACAGCCAAGTCCTTATCGTTTTAGGACACAGTAGAGGACGTTGGCTATTTGTATTATTTTTGCAGAGCCTGTTTCACTGATTTTGTGCACTTCTCTACTGACCGTGTTGCCAGTCTAAGCAATATGAATGACTATCATAAGAATCAGTATTGTTTATTGCTATTGGTCTATTGCATTACTGGTAAGACAGTCAGTTTCCTTAATGCCTAAATATATTCATATCAATTAAAGTCACTATTTTTTGTGTCCTAAGATTAGTTTGACTTATTTTACGCACTTTTCAATTGACTGTATCTTTTGCCTAAGCAAATAATTGAAAGGGGCCAGACAAAATGTTTACAATTAAAAGGATATATCAGATTGCCAAGTCCTTATTATCTCACGGCACAATGGAAACAGTCACTTCAATCAGCTATTTTTATCTACTTTTCAGTGAAGCATGTATTTTAGCACCTACGCTGATCTAGAGTTTAATTGTAACTCTACTTTTAGAGTCAAATGCAGTGTATAAAGGGGATAATACATGTGAATTGTTTTGCCCTCTGAAGGAAAATGACACTCCGCCCTTCTCGGATGTATTTTTGGCTACAAGTGTGCATGAATTATTCATTTTCTGTAGCCGCAGAGACCAGGGAGGAATTTGTTACACCGTCGTTTAAAAGCAAATATGCCAACAGTTCCTGTTCTTAAGTTATGCTACTCATTTTGGGGTAAACACTTCAGTTCTCGTTATCAATTACACATTACTTCACACATTGTTTTTATGGTTGTTACTGAATAATTCATAGCAGTCATTATGCAATATGCCTTAATGATAATTAAAAAAATAATAACTTAAATTAATAGCCAAAAAATGGCTCTGCACTTTAAGGGGTTTAACAGCTATGGCCCAACCGGTGTGAAAATTGTGTGGCTGATGCTGACTTCAAGGAGCTAAAAATTCAGATAGTATTGGCTGCTATATAATCATGTGCAAATAAGGTTATATAGCAGCCAAGTGAAAATAAGTTAAACACTTCTGCACATTTGAATGCACAGTTACTGTTTATTTGCTGAATGTGACACAGGGGAGAAAATAAAATGTGGCCGGTGCAAAACTTATTGCACATTTACCCAATGTGTCAAATTCAGCAAATAAATAGGAATTGTACACTAAAATTAGTAGAAGATGCCAGATTTCAGTGTTTTCTCTGTAAAGGATGTGTTAACTTTTCACTTTTTTCAAATTAACACAGTATGATGTGACTAAGGTGAATGATGTGTTAATTTTTGCATGCGACTGTACTTTTATATTTTAGGTTTCAAGTTTATAGTCCTGTGCTTTACTGAGTTATACTGTTCTCAGTTGTCAGCTGTGAAATACGACTGTTTGTTCTCCACTGTCACACTCAGATAAGCAGAACAAACTTACAGGCTTAAAAAATATAAATCATTGGTTCTTTTTTTAGTCAAAAAAGTTATTTTGTGTTCTGACTTATTATCGGCCTACGTGTGTATATAGTTATATAGATAGATAGACAGATGAATATATAATATATATAGATAGTCAGTCACTGTTGCTATCACTTTGGATTAATAGAGGCACCCCCAACAGGCCACCGCTGCAGTATTTAATCCCAGATGTGAGACACATCTGTTTGTAAGGCATCCATTGAAGAATGCTCATCATAAATTCATGTTTGCAGAGGTGATCCCCACTGATAAAGTGGAGGTGGCCTTCAAGGACCTGGACGCTGCCATCCTGGTGGGCTCCATGCCCAGGAAGGAGGGGATGGAGAGGAAGGACCTGCTGAAGGCCAACGTAGCCATCTTTAAAACACAGGGAGCCGCACTGGACAAGTACGCCAAGAAGACTGTCAAGGTGAGTCTGCACAGGATATTGTTTATCGCGATAGTGACCTTTACAGTACGCACAGAAGGCTGCAACGTCCTCTAACCAATCACATTGTTTTCTGCTGAGTGTGCATGAAATGAGAGAGAGAGAGAGAGAGAGAGAAAGAGAAAGAAAATGTGTTATGTCAAAAATAAGCAGGTGCACTGAAACACTGTTAGATTTTACACTGTGTTATTGTGCACTGCTTTCTGCCTTTATGCTGCTAGTATAATCCACATTCCTTAGAAGCTCAGCTGCAATCTAGAGAAGGATTTTCATCTGTTTTGATCCCCCTCCAGAACTTGATTTGGTTTACGCACTGAAGTCCGTCCTTTTTGACCCAGAAATTAATGTGAAAATAGGTTATGTTGAATTTCCCTGATACATTGTGAATGGAAGAAAAAAATATGGATGTAATATTACAGTTTCAATACACAGTACTGATGTTTAAACAACAAATTATTCAGACTTAACTGTCACAGGTGCCAGTATTGAAATTTACGCTGCACCAGGGAATGTCGGAGGAAAACTATGCAGCCCAACTGTTTAATAAATGTCTGTATAATTTCACTGTTGAGATGTAAATGGAGTCATTCAGAGTGGTTTGATGTTAAATTGTTCATTGTAAATAAACTTACAGGCTGCAGTTTCTTTACAGTGGTGCTGATAGGAACCAGGGGTCACAATGTCCACAACACAGATATAGCCATTTTATTTGCTGTCCAAACCACCAGTGAACCTGCACGAGTCTTCTGAGTGTTTATATGTAGTGTTGATGATGGTGAAACAGTAGTAAAGCTGAAAAAAGAAAAGTTTTCTTTGGGGACTGTTATTTAGTGCCAGTAACTGAGTACCACTTCTCCAGTACTTTGGTAGCAAACGTCACACTGTAAACAACACTATTTGCACTATAACTGGCCAAACTGGTGTTTCATTTGCATATATAAATAACATGAATCAAATAAAGTGCTGCATTGAAAGCAACAGGCGACTGGCTATTTATCGCAATGAGTCATGCATAATATGCAGCAATATTTTGGTTGAAGTGTAGGAGCAGCAAATACAACTCGAGTGACTTTCTTATGTTATTTAATAAAAATCATTTAAAAAAATGCAGATTGATTTGTTTTTGAGCAAAAATGATTCCGATTCCGATCCCTAATTGCAAAACTTAATATTTCAGATAACTTTAAAAATTTCACTACAATCATATAGTGGCTCAAGTACTGTGAATATATTGTATGGTTTGACCTGTAGTGATTCCCACCCCTGCTGATAAAGCAAAACATACTGTTTACCGTCAGTGCAGCATTTCTACTCGAAAGAAATTTGATTTGGAATTGGGTGGAATATTGAACCTTTCTTTTTTTCAGTAATGACCGATTACCGCTTCATTGTTTTAAAAAGTGCAATGGAGCTCAAAAATAGTGAATGTCCTTCTTTTTGACACACCAGTGGAATGCAACCCAAATCTGTTCCTTTTTAGGAAATGTGTTTAGTGTTGTCATTATTTTTGGTTATATAACTCTTATTTTTAGGTCTGTCTGAGCTTTAAAATTGTCCGAAACTGCTACTGTTTGGTTTAATGTAAGTCTGACCTGTTTTCTTTTTTTTTTCCTGTTATTCTCTCAGGTTCTGGTGGTGGGAAACCCGGCCAACACAAACTGTCTGATCGCCTCCAAGTCTGCTCCGTCCATCCCTAAAGAGAACTTCTCCTGCCTGACCCGGCTGGACCACAACAGAGCCCGCTCCCAGGTTTGTTCTGTCAAATAATTAACCTTATTAACCAGTTAATCCAATAATATGTGTCTGCAGAGCCACAGTTTCACGCCAGCAGTTTCAGTCCAGCAGTTTCAAGCCAGTGGCATTCAGTGCTTGCACTTGTTTTGGTTTTTCTTAGCGACTGTTAGGCTAATCAATCAGTTGTTTTATGCGGGTTTCCAATAAATTTGTGATAAATTTTTGTTGGGCACAGAAGCATTTATAGCCTGTTTAATTCTATCAGATAAAGAGATTTTAGAAAGTAGTCATATAAAATGAATTATGAAGGTAAAAGTGTGTTTTTGGTGGGGGGGGGGGTTGTTTTTGTTTTGTACAGCTGCTTATTGACAACACGTGATGTAAAAAAGTGCAACATAAGTAAATCTTGAGTTGAGTTTAATAGAATATGATGCATTTAAACTGAACTGACTGTCAGTACGTCTGTCTGCCTGCAGGTGGCGATCCGTGTTGGCGTGTCCTCTGACAAGGTGAAGAACGTGATCATCTGGGGAAACCACTCATCTACGCAGTACCCGGATGTCCACCACTCCACGGTCGACCTGCACGGCAAGGAGGTGCCGGCCTTCGACGCTGTGAAGGACGACAACTGGCTGAAGGGAGACTTCATCTCAGTGAGTGCTGCTCCAATAACTCGGAGCCTGTTCACACAGATAGTCTGTTTTCCAAAGTCTGCAGCAGAGTTTGGGGTTTTGCTACACTGTTTCTTTCAGGTGGTTCAGTTGGTTTACACTGCAACGGCTACTGTGTGCCAAACTACACGTGTGGTTGTTTGGTAATTGGTCAAAAATGTGGCTGGGGTACAAGCACTCTGCTGCTCTCACATAAGAACCAAACATTTTAACTTTCAGTAGTGTATCACTGTGTGAGATCCAGATCTGTCCCTCACATATTTTGATATAAATGTATTATCCTACTCCTCCTTCACATTAAAATAAAGACACTTAACATGCGTGAATTACAATCCAAGCAGTAAAAACCATCTTTGATTGAATGGTTTGTCGATTTGTATTTGAACCAATCAGGTCACTCATGCCAGGCTAAAAATACATTCCATGCCATCGAAGCATGTGTTGCTTCGATTTTATTGCTCATCTGCTTTTACTGGCAGCAGCTTGTGCTGCAGGAACAATATGAACGTCTATCAAGAGTTCGATGTTAAGACAGGCAGATAGTACAGCGCTGACCTGCTGCTAGAAGAAGAAAGCAGGCTCTGATGTGAAAACAAACTCCCTTGTTTAGTGCTGACCATCATTAAAATGTGTTTCCACCAGCAGCAAACTGACCTGGAAATCGCTTAGGCAGCTCTGTTGTTTCATGCAAACCTAAATACGTGTGGAGTGTTTACATGTTTAAACGAAAGAAAAGGTTTGATTGGTCCGTAACAAACAGGGTAGGAGTGAAAGTGTCCTGAGCGGTCCACACCAAAGCTGCAGCAGCTTTTAGCAGCCTTAAGCAAGTGTGGTGATGATGTAGGCATTCAGTTTACATGATCATTAGACAAAAACTGTCACTTCATTCATCGTTCCAGCTGCTGCCATCGGGCAGGAGATTTAAGGTCCCACTAGCCAGAAAGAATGGGCCGAAAAAATCATTTGTACCCTCTGCTGTGGCCATTCTGAATAAGGATAAAATAAATAGCCCCCTACATAGTCCATGTGCATGGTTGGTGTAAGTGTTTTAAGTATTTGTCTATGTACTTATGTGGCAGATTAACAAAGACAAATTTCAGTTTCATGCTAATTTAATGGACAATAGTTTTTTATCTTTTTATCTTATGATGGTAATAGTGTGGTATAAGCCTGCATTGCTTGTTAGCTCCATTAGCCCTGTAGCTCCAGTACAAAACTAAAGAGGAAAATTCAGACACAACACATGTTGGTGATCAGCATTTGGAGTAAAGTGGAAATTTGTATAAAATACAAACATTTCTTCAAAGTATTGCTTAAACCCAACACTGTTGTTCATGTCCACATTCCCTGCCAGCTGTAATTCGGAGATGCCTGGTAAGAACAGCAAATGCCGTAAAAAGAATGAGTAAGTGTTACATTAGTTTCGATGAGCTTTGATGCTCCGTTTGACCAACTCACACCCTCCCCTCTCTCTGTCTCTCTCAGACGGTGCAGCAGCGTGGGGCTGCTGTGATCAAAGCCAGGAAGTTGTCCAGTGCCATGTCCGCCGCCAAGGCCATCTGTGACCACATGCGGGACATTTGGTTCGGGACCCCTGATGTAGGTCTGGGCTTTGGACAGAAGCCTATTGCATTCACTCCACTGTAGTATTCAGAGGTTTAACAGCAATTCAGAATGTCCTGGTGTTTTGGAGGTTTGAGGCAAAGAAGCACTGATTTGGATGGATGTTCTGATTTAGTTTATCCAGGTGTGACTCGGTCAGATTACGTTGTTTTGTTGAATTACTATTATTATTATTATTATTTTTTTATTATTATTATTTTTATTTTTTCAAGTGAAAGTAAATTAACACATCCTCTACAGAGAAGACACTTCTGCACATTTTCGCTCTAGAGGATGTGTTGACTTACTTTCTCTTAAAAAAAATTAACAAAGCATGTAATTTGACCAGAGGTGTTGACCTACGTTTGCATACGACTGTACATACATACATATATATATATATACATACATACATGCATCTCTCTCTCTCTCTCTCTCTCTCTCTCTCTCTCTCTCTCTCTCTCTCTCTCTCTCTCTCTCTCTCTCTCTCTCTCCCATAGAATGAGTTTGTGTCCATGGGTGTCTACTCCACTGGGAATTCCTACGGCGTTCCTGATGACCTCATGTACTCATTCCCTGTCGCGATCAAGGTTGGAACTCATCCATTATTCATCACTAATTAAATAGCTATTCAATCATTAATGACAGTTCTAATCCTCATCTCATCATTAAAAGCCAGTTAGAGTGCTAGCACACACAATTACAAAGGCACTGGTCCATTATAAAGAAATCAGTGATAAGAAAATCTATTTTAAATTTCTGGAAAAAGGCTAAAAATATTCAGTATGCTGTTCTCTGCATCATTATCTGTTGGAGGTATAAAAATGCGCTGATAACGTGTGTCTGATAGGCGAAACGCCAGAATCAATTATAATGGCGCAACCTTCTAATCATTAGCTCTGTCATCAGAGCATGGCATGTTCAGTCCCCAGTGATGCCATAGCCATGCGTGACCAAGCCTGTTGAGCTTGTATAATGACGTTGTGTCAGCGGCAGTTTTCTAAAGAATCGTAATAGAGCGAGTCGTTGTGAAGTCAGACTTGCACCTTTAGTAGTTATATAAGACAAATTACATGATTTTAAAGGGCCTGTATCATGAAAAAAAAACTATTGTCTTTGCTTTTCTATTAATAAAGCAGTTTGATGTAGTATGTGAACACTAATAATGTCCACAGTCCATTTGTAAAAAAACTAAGGTGCTTCAACCTGTTTTGAAATCGTTTTGTGATTTCACGAAAAAAAACAACACATTTACATATACCCACCTATTTAGCCTACAGATGTGTAGCTCCGCCTCTTCACGGAAGTTATAAGAAGTGTTTTAGCCTGAACTGCTTTTTGAATGAGGCTCAAAATAGGACAGCCAATCAGAGCAGAGCTCATTTACATATATCAGCCTTAAAGGCACAGTTACAAAACAGCCTGTTTAATAAGGGATAAACAGAGGTTGTAGAAATGAGTTATGACTGTTATTTGTACATAAACCTACACAAATAACATACAAGAAAATAAAGGCTGTGGGTCCTTTAACATCTTACTGCTCTGTGTCTTACAGAACAAGTCCTGGAAGGTGGTGGACGGTCTGCCGATTAACGACTTCTCTCGTGGCAAAATGGACGCCACGGCGGCGGAGCTGATCGAGGAGAGAGACACGGCGCTGTCCTTCCTCGGAGTGTGACTAGACGTCGACACGGCAACGGGGCAGCACCAAGACCCTTCTAAACCCCCACACTCACAACTGTAAAACTCTGACCAACTCCAGCGCTGCCCGTAAGAGTGAGAGAGGGAGAGTGTCTCTAAACGTGTGTGGGTGTGTGTGTGTGTGTGTGCGCATCATTTCACAAGGATCTGTATTATAGCAGCGAATCCGCTGGGTCTCACAGGACAACACCTGGAGGAGAACCTCTTCAGGAACAGGAACGCACATTGTTGTCCTGAGCAATGTAACAATACTTGTCTATCAATAAAAGAAAAGACTTATAATGTTGTTGTTGTTGTTTTTTTTTGTTTAATCATGAAAATGTAAAAACACCATTACCGATTCCACAGGGTCTTACCTTTCAGCACAAGCGGACCAAAATCAAAACAATGAGGGCAATAGCAACTCAGGTATAAAATCTGAAGAGTTTTAACAATAAATAAAGTATAAAGATTAAATCTGAATTATATAAAAAAGGCATTTCTTGCTTATCAATATGACTGGAGTGTCTGTTTATTCTACAGTTTAAAAGGAGGATCATCCATTTCACATTATTAATAGTCTTTTTTATTAATAGTTTTTTTTTTTTTAACTGACCTTGATTCTTGCTAGCTGATGCTCTGTCTTCCTGTGTATCAAAACAGAAGGTTTTACTTCACATGTAAGAAGTAAATTTCGGCGTGTAACAATTTAATCTTCCCTAGTAAGAAATGTATTCTAACGCCATTAACATTGAAATATAATTAGAATTTCAAAACGTGAAAATAACTGAAGTGGCTTATGTTACACTTCAATTTATACTAGTAAATAGTTCTTTCCCATGGAAGTGAATTGGGAAAATCAATGTATTTTTACTACAGGGTTCTTCAGTAAAGGTAACGGCTATATAAAGAACCACCACGACTAAATGAAGCATTTGAGAGTTAAGTTCTCTGTGATGGAAGACCTGTTTTATATGATTATTGAAAGAATATGTTTTTTACATTTAAATAGTTCTATATACCACTAGGATTCTGCTGTTGTTGCATGCCATAGAACCTTTAGCCTATTTGGTATGCCAAAAATGTTTTTACTAGCACCAACAGCGCCCCCGCCCTTTGTTCAGATGGAATTCCTGGGGCCGTATTACAAAAAATTATCTCATCTTTTTGTCTTAACTTAAGATCTGACAGGTCAAGATAAGATTTTTCACAAATTCGTATTACAGGAGCAAATCCTATCTTAATGATTATCTCTTATCTTAAAGAATCTTTTCTTATCTCAGGTTAGGAAATCTTAACTTACTCGAAGTCCACAATCAACTATTATCGTGTCTGTTGCCTAGCAACCGACCACAGGCGCACAGCTGAAACGTAAACACATAAACAAGTTAGTTAAGACAGCTAACATTAGCTGCCCTTACTTACGGAGCCCCGCTGGTGACATCCTGTATAAATAAAAATAATGCGTGGCCACAACTTAGTAAAGCGTGGGAACGAGATTCTAATGCGTGGCCACAACTTAGCAAGCCGTGATCTTGTTCCCACGCTTTACTAAGTCATGGCCACGACTTAATCATCTCATTCCCACGCCTTACTAAGTCGTGGCCACGCATTAGGATCTCGTTCCCAGGCGTTAATAAGGCGTGGCCACACATTATTTGTATTTATACAGGATGTCACCAGCGGGGCTCCGCACTTACTGGTGTAAAGAAAGTCAAATGAAACTAAAGCGCGATAAACTGAGTTAAGAATACTGTTTCAGCTGTTTACCAGAGTCGCCGCTCCACGGTTTCAGTCTCAGTTTCATTTCCCAGACGCTTTTAGCCGAGCGCGCTAACGATACTCCTCCTGATAAACAGACACACGTTCAGCTCTGTCTCCTCATTATTCACCACCAGCACTGTAATATTGTATCTGACGAGCTTTAATCAACATTAACACACAACGGTAATAAGAGGGGGCGGTGGAGATCGAGTCTGCAGCGTCCGGGGCTTTAAACGCTGTTAGAACAAAACCCTCACAAGTCAAAGCACTACGGAGCACCGCTGGTGACATTGTGTATAAATAAAAAAAATGCGTGGCCACGACTTAGTAAGGCATGGGAACGAGATGATTAAGTCGTGGCCATGACTTAGTAAAGCGTGGGAATGAGATGCTAATGCGTGGCCACGACTTAATCATCTCATTCCCACGCCTTACTAAGTCGTGGCCACGCATTAGGATCTCGTTTCCACGCGTTAATAAGGCGTGGCCACGCATTATTTGTATTTATACAGGATGTCACCAGCGGGGCTCCGTACGCCGTTTTCAGTGTAGATAAATGAAGCGTCGTTATGCTGGTTATAGTGAACTGTGCTGCCTCTCGCTGCATTAAACTATAGAAACACGGTTAAAACAGAAGTTAAGCCGCTCTGGTGTTTATATTAAAGTTAAGAAAATGTTTAGGATATTTCGGCAACTTAGGATGTTTCTGTAAACCGTTTTCTTATCTGGAAATAAGATCAGATTATAGACTTAAGAACTGTTGTCCTGTAACGGCTTCTGTCCTAACTGAAGTTGCCATGACAACAGAGCAGCTCCCAGACTCAGGTATTTTCTGTAATGCGGGCCCTGATGTCAACAACACTTGCGTTACTCTCTGCGGCCTGAAGGTGGCGACATTGCAGTATATTTCGGCCTCTTTCCCGACGCCGCGTCTGATTGGTCAACAGGGGCGTTTTTCTGGCTTCTGATTGGTCAGCGCTGACAGAGCGTTACATTGTGCGACGCGTCCAGGGGGCTGGCCGTGACATTCAGGCGCTGTTGGACTGCAGTAAGTTGTCGCATGAGTCTCTGACCCCAAAAAGCGGGTGTGTATGTGTTTGTCCACTGTTTAGAAGGGTGCCGGGATGATATGCCTGCCTTTCTGAGCGTGTTTGTCTCCCCAAATCCCCTCTGCCGTCCAGCTTTCCGCTTGTTTTTGGTTCGCTTGAGTGGCCAAAGCCCCTTTGCCCTTGGAGCTCTTATGTAAGGTGAACGTTCATGTGAACCGTGGAGGTGACCGAGATGGGTGGCTTGCAAAGCTTCTGGCTGCTTCTGCACTGCCGTGTCTGTAGTAGTAGTACTTCGGTAACCCCGAACTGTAATGATGGATCACTAGAGCAAACACCAAACACAGACTTGGCCTCTTGTTGGAACTTTCCGGTCCACCTTAAATTAGTGCGGCCGTAACGTTCTGGCACTGACGCTCGCACGGACGCCACAGTGCAACTGCTGCACCATTTAAGGTGGAACGTGAAAATTCGAATAGGAAGCAAATTTCAGCCTTGCAAACACAAATAAAACACGACTACAGGGCATTTCGCACTTGAATAAGGAAGTTCACCTTTTACTACACATTATTCCATCAGCTCTCATTAAAAATGAGGCTTGCAAACTCAAAATTTCAGTGGCTTTACCCTTTTTTGGTGAAGATAAACTGCTTACCAGACGAGCTTTAGCTATGGCTGCACTCTTAAAAAGGCTCTTTAGTAAAGGGAATGGTTCTGTTTAGACCCATGAGTGCTGTATAGAGCCATAAATAGTTCTATACATGGTGAAATGGTTCTTCAGATTGAAGGAGAGTGTGTTGTATGTGGTTCTATATAACGTAGCTCATGTTTCAGTGACTCCCATCTAGCAGCTAACCCACGCTAGACATGGCTACACTCTTAAAAAAGATGGTTCTTCAGAAAAGGGAATGGTTCTATTTGGAACCATGAGTTTTATATATATAACCTTTTAGAAAATGGTTCTATGTAGCACCAAAAAGGGTTCCGCTATTGCTAGGATGTCAAGCTTGGAACAGTAGCAAAACCCTTTTTGGTGCTATATAGAGCTCATGGTTCCATTCCCTTTACTGAAGAACCCTAGATTAATCATCTTTTTTAAAAGTGTAGCCATCTCTAGTGTGGGTCAGGTGCTAGATAGAGTCCTTGAAGGATTAGCTGGACTCAAAATCCCGTCACTGAATGTCAGTAAAACAAAAGAAGCACTACAGAAATTATTGTATGGCTGGAAATAGCTGCTGCGTCTCCTGTTACACGACACTGGGAGCTGGCTATCCTGGCTGTATACTAGCTTAGGCCTTCAAAGCACAACACGGCAGCACTGAAATGAAAGTAGGAGCACCACGTGAGCGTGTGTGTTGTGTATTTGGCTCTTCCTGGGGACTAAATGTCCCCAGGATGACAGAAAACATGACAAGTAAGGCACGTAGGCTGGTAAAGAGGCCAATGATAAGATGCTGGTCCCCGAGGATAAAGTTAGGTGTAGCATTAAGAGCGGCATTTAGCTGAAGTCAGTACAGAGTGACATGCGAATGCACCACAAAGGCAGGAATACTTAGTACTGTGTGAATGTCAGTGTTTATCTAGCCTGTCTACAGCTGACTAGGGTGACACATTAACCCCTTCCTAGCATCTTGGTCAACTTTTTCTTGTCATATCTCTTACAAGAAGAGCTGTAGTTATAAGAACATACTTCTATAATGTTTTTGCATTCTGTAATATTCCTATAGGACTGTAGTTTTGTAGTAATCTGTAATGTTTTTATAGGATCCTGTTGTAAATTATAGAAATTGTTCAGATTTCCTGTACAATTCTTATAGCAGTCGTGTACAAACTCCCTGTAGGGTTACTGAACAACTTTTTTAAGCAGGCATGTCCAAATCTGGCCCACTTCTAACTAACTACACTCTCTGAGCCTTTGTTCTGTGACTAGAGCTGCTAATTAATTCACTTGTTTATTATTTATAAAACTCATTTTAAAGAAAATAGTTTGCCTAAATTATTTAAAGATGCTATTTTGTTCAGTAAGTATTAATAGTTAAATTTGTTTGTGGGTTTGATAATCAATATATTTTAAGTATATATCAGTATATTTTGACAAATCTGGCCCCAATATGTGTTTATTTAAAAAAGGGTTTCGAAATCGCTCCAAAATGCATTATAGACAACTTTCAGGATGATGTATGTTTTTGGGTGGGCACTTTACACATACGAGATAAATCAAAGCTATATTATGATTAATACTTCTAAAACATTTACATTGTATGTCAGCTGTTGTTCTTTTGAGAAACTTGTTATATCCAAAATTGTTAGAAACAGGTATACAACATTTTGGAATTAAATTCTGGATGGATGGATGGCTGGATGGATGGATAGACAGATAGATAGATAGATAGATAGATAGATAGATAGATAGATATTACGAGAAGGTATTATTTTTGTACTGTATTATGAATGAGTTTCCTGGTTTGTATGCATATATGATGCAACTTAAAGTGATACAAAGCTTATTTTACACACACACACACATATCGCTGTTGTCAGAAGAAAACCTCGTATCTCCAAAATGGTAACTTTACAGGAGAGGGAAAAAACCTACTTTACTTTTAATGTTTTTGGATTTTTCATTTTGGGTCGTTTCTTTTGGTCCACTCATCAAGAAATTTACACACAATGTAAAGAGTAACAGGCATTTTCAAATTGTCAAAAACTGAAAAACCTTAAGTGATAGAAAGCTTAGTTTATACATATACACACATATTGAAAACCTCCATTTTTGATGTTTTTCAGTTTTTGACATAGTTTGAAAATACCAGTTGACCCAAAATTACTTGGAAAAAAGACTGGTTCCATTGACTTACATTAAAAGTAAAGTTTTTTCCTTCTCCTGTAAAGTTACCATTTTGGAGATGCGAGGTTTTGTTCCGACAAAGCGATATTTACATATATATATATATATATATATATATATATACATATATATATATACATATATACGTATGTATGTATGTATGTATATAATATATACAATATGTAGTTTATACATACACAAACTTCAGACCTCCCTGCTGAAGTGGAGCAGCAGCGTGTCTCTGCTGAGAGAGTAGTGAGGACCCTCAGTGCTCAGAGAGCTGCCCCTCACTGTGTTTGTCGCTGATCCTCGTTTCCAGCTTCTGTCGCACTCAGAGAGTCAGAGCGTCTTTCAGTGGAGGAGGAGCGGGGTGGGGGGGGTGTCGAGCGCTGTGGCGCGCGTGCACGGAGCGCGAGCCCCCCCGTTAAAACAGCACGGCTTTAACAGGAAAAGTGCGCAGATCCGTTTAGTGAATCCGGCGCTGCTGAGCTCGTTTAAAGAGCTGAACTCTCCCGTCGTGACTCGGACACACAGCCTCGACCGCGCGCTGACTCCGACCCGGACTCCCCTCGGTCTCATCACAGCGTTCTGACTCGCACAGCTCCGAGGCTCCGATCAGCATGTTGGTCGCCGGTGAGTCTGAGTGAACCTGTCTGAGCTGCTGCAGGACAAACTCGGGGTCAGATCGTGTAGATTGGATGAGTTTAACTCTGAGTGCTTTTTACTTTACCTGCCGTGACTTTGTTTCTGAGTTCGTAGTTCTCAGCCAATAAACCCACAGAAGGAGACGTGACGTAAACATGATGTAGAGCTCAAACTTCATGATGCGGCTTTTTAAAATGTCTTTACCTGAAAATATGAACTTACATCATCTAGAAGATGAAGAACATTTCAATCCTTTATTTCGTGTTTGGTTTCAGCGCCGCTTGTTTTGCTGCATCTCGTGGCTTCCACCGTCTGATCTCGCGCATGCGCAGACTGAGATATCCGAAAGAAATCAGAGTAAGAGCTCACATGCACTGAGAAATCTGATTACTGAGCTAAAATCCAGCTCTCTTCATCGGATTTCTGAATCTGATTTCTAGATCGGAGTATGGTGTTCACATGACCGTTTGAATAATCGGATAACTGCAGAAATCTGATTATGATCAGATTATGGAGTGCATGTTTACACACTCGTTGTCACTGTCCAAAGAAAAAACAATGAGTGCATTTACATGCACTTAATAATCTGATAACGGCAGAAAATCAGATTTTGTCAGTAATCCAATCAACACGTTTACATGCATTTGAGTAATCAGATAATGGGGAAACTCTTGGGTCTACATGAGTCAGGCAGTAATCAGATTTCTGCTTTGCAACCAACCAATAAACTCACAGAAGAAGACGAGACGGAAACGTAGCGTAAAACTCAAACTTAATGCTGCGGCTTTTTTTAAACATTGCGCGACTTTAGTTGAAAATGTGAACAAACATTAAAAGTATATGTAAATCCTTTATTTTGTGTTTGGTTTCAGCGTTGCTCCTAAAGTGTTTTGTTGCCATCTCGCGGCAACGCTGCTGGTACCACCGTCTGTTCTCGCGCATGCGCAGACTGAGAAATCCGAAAGAAATCAGAGTAAGAGTTCACATGCACTGAGAAATCTGATTACTGAGCTAAAATCCAGCTCTCTTTATCGGATTTCTTAATCTGATTTCTAGATCAGAGTATGGCATTTACATGACTATTTGAATAATCAGACAACTGCAGAAGTCTGATTGTGATCGGATTATGGAGTGAATGTATACGCACTCAGTATCTCCAAAATAGTAACTTTACAGGAGAGTGCAAAGACACTCTTACTTTTCAGTGTAAATCAGTGTAAAGAGATTTTACTCCAAGCGATTTTAGAGCATTTCTATTGGTGTGTCATGAATTTTTTACACACCGTGAAGGACAACTGGAGTGTTGAAATGATGTAGAAAACTAAAAATAAGACAAAAGTAGAGGTATATGGTTTTCTTTGGACGGTGGTGATATGCAGAACGTTATACTGATGGATTGCATGTAATGACATAACGAATTGTTTGATATTGTACATTAGGCTGAGGAATTCCATGCCATTTTTAGGGATGCACTGATATGGGAATTGTGGGCCGATGCCGATACATAAACATTTATGAAATGCAGAAATTAGGACTGCGTCACCCTGGATTAGGATTAGGGAGACACGTTTATTTCTCTTGGCTGTATAATGAGTAAAGGGCAGGTGTTTTAGCACAGTAGCCCAGCATAAATGCATCATCAAATACTGGTTTAAAATACTGGCCAAATCTGAACATCTGTCAGATGCTGTTATATGTTTTAAAGCATTTATCGGCTGATGCCGATATAATTATCATGTCATCGTGAATCCCAGCACATCCTCTAGAGAGAACACACTTCTGCACGTTTTAGTGCGAAGTTACTGCTTATGTGTTGAATTTAACAAATGGAGCACATTCTGTATTGGTCCTTTGGTATCTGGTATCTGTTGATCCATTCATCGTGAAATTTTAACACAAGGCAAAAGGTGACCGAACTTTTCAAGTTGCGCAACAAAAAAAAGAAAGGCAAGAAAAATACAGGTTCTTGCAAGACAGCAACAACAAGTTTACCAGCAAACAAATAGAAAATGTGTTTTTACTTAGAAAAGCAACAAAACGTCATTTGACCAGGGGCGCACAAACTTTCACATACAACTGTGTTTCAGTAATGATAATTGAATGGCAGTCACTCATCTAGCTTTGTACTGTCCTGTGTCCGTGACGGCCTGGTTGAGAGAGGAACAGAAGCAACAGTGCAGAAGCTCCTGCACTGTTAGAAATAAAGGTTCTGTGGAGGTGCATCTTTTGTTATTCAAGGTACAAACAGTGTAAATGTTCCCTCAAAGGTACAACAGTGGTTTAAGGTCCAACTGTGAACCTTAAATAAGTGTTTCCAGGTGAAAAGTTTGTATTTGTACCTTTTCATTACCGAATGTTTTAAAACAGAACAATAAAGTAAAAAGCCTGGAGACGAGACGGGGTGTGTGGAGTCAGTTCGACTTAGACAATATCATTTCAGTGGATTATGGTACAGTTATGTTTCCTGACTAAAGGTACTGAGATGTACCCTTGAGGGTCCCACCCCAGTGACAGTTTACTACCTTTTTCTGAGTGGAATCTGAATGAAACATTTTGATTGTATTTTTTAAGTAAAATAATAATTGTAATTTTGTAAATTAAATTTCTTTCCTTCCTAGCTGCTCATGTAAATTGAAGGGGAGCGGGGAATTTGTACCCCATCAGAAATCACTGCCGTAGACTGAATTCCAGTGTAGGGTAGTGATAACGATTAACATAATATGGTTGATATTCCAAATGAAAAGGGGGGGCAATCTTGATTTTAGCTGAGCGTGGAGTAGATATGGAAATGATACAGAAAAATAAAAAGCATCATGTTTTTGAGACCAGAAAACGAATATTTAAAGGAAATTAAGCAAATCCTGTCTGTTTTTTTGTAGGTATGGAAATGGCGAATTTACATATATATTGCTGTTGTCTGAACATTTATATTATATTTATGTATTTTCATTTTTGTCATTTTGCGGTTTTTGAGAAGTTGAAAGCGCCTGATGTCCTGTGTATTGTGTGTAAATTTCATGATGAATGGACCAAAAGAAATGACCCAAAATTACTTGGAAAAAAGTCTGGTTCCATTGACTTACATTAAAAGTAAAGTATGTTTTTTTCCTTCTCCTGTAAAGTTACCATTTTGGAGATATGAGGTTTTGTTCCGACAGCGGTGATATGCATGTTGGATTTTGTAGCACTTAAGTTTTTCTCTTTCTTCTCTCTGTTCTGTAGAGTTGAATCGAGGTGGTCTTCACGCCGGCATGACTGAGTTTCAGGAGAAACTGAGGCAGCAGCATGAGAACTCCATGCACCAAGAGCTGGAGAAGCTCCTCTCCACCACCAAGGGAGTGGAGGCTGAGGTAAGAGAGAGTGGACGAGGCCTTACAGAGCTGTTTAGGATAGATAGCATAGAGATTGGCTATGATAAGTAGCCAGTTTGAAGCTTCTAAATAAGAATGACCCGCAATTTTCACCACTAACTGTTGGCAGATTTCTCCAGTGGGGCTTAAACTACCCATTATTTCTATAATCTATAACTGTATTGCACTTTCTAAATAAAACAGTATAAGTCTTATCACCCCCTACACTTCCTGTAGTGTATTACAATCTGTCATGATAACAATGTGGATCATATGAAGGTTCTAGAGCACTTTCTAAATAGAACAATAGCAGCCATATCACCCCCTACACTTCCTGTAGTGTATTACAATCTGTCAGAATGACCATGTGGATCTTATGAACATTATAAAGCACTTTCTAAATAAAACAATTGAAGCTTTATTGGCCCCTATGTTTTCTGTGGTGCACTACAAACTGCTTGACTTACTGTGGGGGGTCATATGAATATTATAGGGTATTATAGAGCGCATTTGTTTATAAGGAATGTTTCAGTGCATTCACTTTTTTATGATTGATGCTGTCAATAACTAACTTTGTCGACTAATTGTTGAGGCCTTATTGGCCAAGACATGCATGTATATTTGTATGCATTTGTCTTGGTGAATTTGTGCTTATCATTTTTAGATTAGATTAGATGAGATTAGATTCAACTTAATTGCCATTTTGCAGAGTACAGGTACAGAGCCAATGAAATACAGTTAGCATCCAACCAGAAGAGTAAAATCCAGTATTATTTAAAGTATAAATATAAAGTCTAAATATAAAGTGCAGGAAAGTAACCATGGTAAGCGATGCTGTGGTTTATCAACCTTCCCTATAGTTCACAACACTGCCCACTGCTCAAAGATTCATCTCCGCTGTTGGCAACATAGAGTCCACTAATGAAGTACACTGGGCACCAGGGTGCAAAGAAAGCCTTAAATTACATTTTGGCCTAGAACATTAGGCTGCTGTAGTGGATCAAGGATCAGCTCCCCCTTCTCTGTGTAATCATATTAATAAGGACATCAAAGACAAAAACTGGTCCTGTATCAGAATATGAGTCAGAAAAAAAGACACTGGCATTATTAGAGAAAAGGACAGGAAAGGAACTGAGGAAGGAAGTCAGAAACTCGTGGTTTGTTCAGTAAGTACACAAGAGAAACTCGGGAAGGTGCCAAGCTTTAATCACACAGACAAAACTGATTCTCTTTGTTTTTTCCTAAATATCTGATCCCTGTGTGTCCTCATCCTGGAAAGTAAATCTGAAGCAGTTCCCCATTTCATCCATATCCAGCACCAGTCAAAATGAACAGGACAAGGCAAATCTAATCCTGCTTACCATTAGGGCTGCAACTAATGATTATTTTCATTGTCAATTAATCTGTTGATTATTTTCTCAATTAATCGATTAGTTGTTTGGTCTATAAAATGTCAGAAAATGGTGAAAAATGTCAATCAGTGTTTTCCAAAGCCCAAGGAGGCGTCCTCAAATGTCTACACCCCAAAGGTATTCAGTTTGGTGTCACAGAGGAGTAAAGAAACCACAAAATAATCAGATTTAAGAAGCAGGAATCTGAGAATTTTTACTATTATTTCTTTAAAAAAATCACTCAAACCGATTAATCGATGACCAAAATAGTTGCAGATTAATTTAATAGTCGACAACTAATCGATTAATCAGTTAATTCTTTGCAGCTCTGCTTGCTATTAGGGCTGGGCAATATGACAATATGTTTCTGTTATCGTGATAAATGACATCATAGTGTGCTCTTTTCAGTATATCATGGGTATCGTCAGTATTTCTGGAGCACAGCTTCATTCTAGACCGCTGCTTTGTTCTAGAACTACTTTATGTTACAGCACTGCTTTATTCTAGAACACTTTCATTTTAGAACCCTGCTTTGTTCTAGAACGCTGAACAGCTGCATGCATCATAAAGGCAAATTTAAACTATAGAAAGGTTGTGAACAACAACAACCAGTGTACAGTAAATACATCTACAATTAATAAGTTAAATCTTGAATTAAAAAGGTCCTTTATTAATAGGTTTTCATAACCATTTTTGACATGGCGCTGCTATTTTGCCTATGCATTTTGTTCACAGACTGCAGGAAACATGTTAAGCATTATTACACTATCTTCAAATATTTTTATGCTGTATTTTACCTGTTTCACCCCCTTTTAATTGCTATACGACGTTGCCTTTACTAGTGTTTGTTTAACAGACTATGATTCTTGGTTAAACGAATGCTACACTTTCAAAACTGAAGTCTAATTTCACTGATAGTGATTAAGACTAGAGATGTACCGATACCACTTTTCACTTCTGATACTGATACCAATAACTGATTCTTTAGTATTGGCTGATAGTGAGTACTGATACCTCATCCTTTGGTATTGGCTGATACAGAGTACCGATACTGATACCTGATCCTTTAGTACTGATACCAATGCCTGATCCTTTGGATTGGCTGATAGCGAGTACTGATACCTGATCCTTTAGTATTGGCTGATACCGAATACCGTTGTCGATACCTGATCCTTTAGCGTTGGCCGATACCGAGTACCGATATCGATATCTGATCCTTTAGCATTGGTCGATACCGAGTACCGATACCTGATCCTTTAGCATTGGTCGATACCGAGTACCGATACCTGATCCTTTAGTATTGGCTGATACTGAGTACCGATACCGATACTAACTCTGTCTAACCTAACTCACCCATAACTCCGTATATTTATACAATTACATTTAAAAATGTTTTATTTTGGTAAAATCTATGTTCTGTGTCACAGATGGCTAGATGGCATTTACTTGCTTAATTCAACTACTTGTTTTTATTTATGTTTTTAGTTTATTCATGTTTATTTAGTATTTGCTAATCTATAATTAGTAATAAGAACCGTGTTTAACACCTCAAGTAAATGTAAAATATCTTTATTGTGCAAAACAGTTAAAAACAGAGCTGAACAGTGAACAGATAAACGTGTGGTGTTTAGACCTCAGCACACAGCAGCTTCTCTGGCTCAAAAACGGAGCTGAATGTTGTTTCACATCCAGATTTGTCAAGTCATTTGTCTCATACGTGTTCACTGCATCTCTGAGCATCAGTTCAGTAAATATCACCATCCTTCACACTGTCAGTATTAGTTTAAGTGCCAGCATTAGGGCCAATACACATATAGTATCAGGATCGGTGTAACACTAAGACATTGCAAGGAGCTGTTAGTACAGTAGTATAGTGCAAGTTATTGCACAGTAAATAATCCCTGTTGGCTTTCATTCATTTCTTAGCAGGATAGCGGTTTTTTGGTGGTTACATTTCTTTAATGGACTAAACAGAGGCTTCTGTAGTTTGAACTGAGTGGGTCTTTATTTGACCATTTTAGATGATCCATGTGGGCGACCGTACATGCTTTTCAATCAGGCTGCTTCATTCTAACACGGCATTTTAGCAAGAGCTCCTCTGGTAGCAGCAAGAATCGTAATTATAGCATGTTGCGTTTCCCCAGAGGTAATGATAGCTTAATTACAGCCAGTCCATCTTATAATGCAAGTCTAGAACCATTATCAGGGAGGCTGAAGGTGAAAGACATAATTATGCGAACATGCCGTTGAACATCACCATATGGGCACTCATTACAGAGCCTGAGTTCATTATGCTTCAGTTGAGTTCTTCGTAAATGAAGTGAGTGTATTTAACAGGCCTTTAAGCTTGCGGCAGTCAGATAAATATGAGCATGCAGTGTAGTTTAACTTAAAACGCCCCTAGTATGAAAAGCTGAAGTTTGCTTGCTTTGTTGAAGTAAGAGTTTGGTGTACGGTTTAACTGTGTTGAAGTTTTGAAACGTGCCTCTACATATTTGGAAACAATGCTGTAAAAGGGGCCCATTTTGAATGCATATACGTGTGATGTCACAACTATGAACACATTACAAATAAACACTTATTCAGCCTACACTAGTTTAGCCCCACCCATTTTCATCGAAGTGATTTAGTATGTTGTTCCTGCACATAGTCTGTAGCAGAGTTATTAGAGTGGAAGATGTGGGAAAACTATTAAACGTTGTGCTGTTCCTTTCTGTCAGGAAGCAGCTCAGTCACTGCAGCCTTCCAAACATCCACACGTCCCAAAGGAGTGGCTGAAATGTATTTTTTTCTGGGAATTTGAGTCTGAACTTATCAGTTTATTCTATACATTTTAGCTCAGACTGCTTTTTGAACGGATAACAATACAAGACAGCCAGTAAGAAGAGAGGTTATTTACATACATCAGTTTTAAAGACACAGTAACAGCTTGTTTAATTATAAGGGATAAAGAGAGGTTTAGGTTAGAATTTAGGATAGAAAATGCAAGAAAAATGGAGAATGTGTACTTTAATTATACAGCATTACCTGAAAGGTTCCCAGAGCTTAACAACAATTGCTAAGAAGCAAAAATGATTGTTTGTGTTTGTCTGTGTGTTGTTTCCCTCAGAACTCCAGGAAAGATTTTGAAGGATTTAAGCAGCTGTTCCATAGGTTCCTGCAGGTGAAGGGGCCATCAGTGGACTGGGCCAAAATCAACAGACCTCCTGAGGATTCGGTGAGATACAGAACTACAGAAAAACATTTGCCTCACACTGCACAATTAGTGTTATTTGGTAAGTAGTGCAACTAATAGTAGTTAGACAAACAGTACATTTCATAGCAAACCATTAGACATATATGGCTCATTCTGCAAAACTGGTTCAAAGTCAGAGTTGAAAAACACATTCCTGCTCTAAAATGCAGGGGTGGGGCTAAAATAAGGCTCTGCCAATGGCCTGAAACTCTTTATTTGAAATTTAAATTCATTATAAATCTAAATACTTTTTCACTTTAAAATAAAAAAAACTTTTTTACTCAATTAATCGATTAGTTGTTTGTTCTATAAATGTCAAAAAATGGTGATAAATGTCGATCAGTGTTTTCCAAAGCCCAAGATGACGTCCTCAACTGTCTTTTTTTTCGTCCACACCCTAAGGATATTCAGTTTGTCTGTCACAGAGGAGTAAAGAAACCACAAAATATTGAAATTTAAGAAGCAGGAATCAGAGAAATTTTACTGTTATTTCTTGAAACAATTACTCAAACCGGGACTAAAATAAGGCTCCGCCTGTGGACCTCTTTAGTTGAAGATTAAATTCATTATATATCTAAATACTTTAACTTCACTTTAAAATAAAATAAAAAAATATATTTTTAAAACAACATTGAAATAAAAACATTGAATAAAAAATAGTACTGTTTTTACAATTAATGCCAATAGACCGATAGACCATTACACTTCAGTGGAACCGAAGGGCTGAGCCCAAACCCTGAAAAACAGCCCCAGACCATTATCCCACCACCACCAAACTTTACTGCTGTCACTGTGCATTCCTGTAGGTAGTGTTCCTCCAGCATCCTCCAAACCCAGATTCGTCCACCTCACTGCCAGACAGTGAAGCGTGATTCATCACTCCAGATTACATGATTCAACTGCCCTAGAGTCCAGTGACAGTGTACTTTACATCACTCTAGCATGGTGCTGTTCTTGTGCTGATGTTGCCTCCGCTAGGCGGTTTGGATCTCTGTAGTGAGTGATGCAACAGAGGATAGGTGATCTTTACGTGCTGCGCACTTCAGCACTTAGCACTTACAGTTGACAGGGGCAGATCCAGCAGGGCAGAAATTTCACAAACTGGCTTGTGGCAGTCGCTTTTAAAGTCAATGAGCCCGTCAGGACAACCCATTCTACTGATCATGCTTGTCTATGGGGATTCCATGGATATATGCTTGATTTTAACCTGTTCAACTCCTTGGGACCACTGGTGGTTCCAAAACGCACTTCATCATATTCTTCATAACTTTCATATTTCATAAGCTACATTCAGAAGGTGGGGGTCATATGAGAGCTGTAATTGTCTTCTTTCCAGTCAAATAGATGGGTGATGTAATTTTAAACCCTTATAATAAAAGAAGCTGAACTCACAGTTTTTTTTTCTACTGAAAGTCGACCCATTTTTCCACCAATCTGGGCTATAAACTATAAACAGGTGGTGTCTCTTCAGTGATCTGCTCTGTAAAAATTACTTTTATAAAATAATACAAAGAGGGTCTGAGATTTTTGGCTTTCAGCAGTAAATTGTAAGCATATAGCAATATGTGTGATCATAAAACACATGTTCAGTTAATTTGAGGGGAGCTTTTACAAAAAATAAATATATAAAATAAAAATGTACATTTATTTCATGCAGTTACTGAATAATTTGCCTTATGATTTGGTCATGTAAATTCAGACGGACAAACCAAAATATACCTTGGTCAATAAGAGGTTAAACACTTATTAGCAGTGGGTGTGGCTGAAACACCAGAACTCAATAATTAGGTTGTCTTGCCGCTCTAACGTGCTACTTTCCTGCACCACCAGCAGACCGTGAGAGTGTGAACGAAGAGCTGCGAATACTGAGAGGCTGCACCACACTTAAAGATCGTGGATGCTCTTAATCGATATCTGCGGCTCTTTTTCTTAATAACCCATTTGAACAGGCAGTAAAAGCAAAATTAGCCTACAAGTTTCTGAGCAAAAAACAACGAGCATGTTTATTTTTTGATAAAATAGTTTACCACGGCTTCTTTGTGGTGCTACCACATAACCTACCGTGCTAAATTGCTCATTGCTAAGATAATAAAGCCTACCAATGAAGACATCCTTTAGGTTACAGTTTATAGAGTTAAATTAGTTTGGTAGCATATTACTAGGCTATTAAAAACAATAATAGGCTTCGTCTTTTTGTTTTTATTATCTTTGATGTAACAACAGTATTTAGATCATTTAAACCCTCGTTCCTGTTTCGTGAGAGGTGTTCTGGGTGTGGCTGCAGCACGGCTTTATCAGTTTAATAAGTGCGACCCTGTTTTAGGCAGAAAAAAAGTTGTGCTTGTGCTGCTACAGAATATTCCGAAGCCTGATAACATAAAACGGACTACACATTAAAATAAATCAAAGATTACAAAACAAATATGAGCACTGTTGTGCATCTTAAAGCTGCGGACGGCACAATTTCTGACATTTAAATTGTCCAACTAGATTGCCCGTTACGACAGATTAAATCTATCAGTGATTCGGGATGGCGGCACGGTGGCGCAGTGGGTAGCGCTGTCGCCTCACAGCAAGAAGGGCCTGGGTTCGATTCCCGGCCGGGCGACTAGGGTCCTTTCTGTGTGGAGTTTGCATGTTCTCCCCGTGTCTGCGTGGGTTTTCTCCGGGTACTCCGGTTTCCTCCCACAGTCCAAAGACATGCAGTCAGGCTGATTGGAAATGCTGAATTGCCCCTAGGTGTGAATGTGTGTGTGATTGTATATGTATGTCTGCCCTGCGATGGACTGGCGACCTGTCCAGGGTGTATCCTGCCTTCCGCCCAATGACGGCTGGGATAGGCTCCAGCACCCCACCGCGACCCAGAAGGATAAGCGGTTTAGATGATGTATGTATGTAGTGATTCGGGATTCTATCGTCAGTTGACTCAAGCCTATTAAGAGGGTCTGCTGTGGATTGAATGAAAGCTAGAGTGAGGGGGAGGAGCTGGTTCTTTGGGATGTAGAGAGAGAGAGTGCGATCACATGTGTGTGAAGGGGACTGAAGATAACAAAAGAGCTTAGGAGTCTTTCTAGAGGCCATGATAGGGGAGCTTTGAACCGCTGAAGGCTCTGTGTGTATGTGTTTGTTTTTTAAGTTCAGTAGTTCCTGACTTTGTAGTAAAACCAGAGAAAATCTAAAGACTAACCTACAAAATCAACAACAAACTAATCCTGAAAGTTCCTCGTTTCATTTTTTAAAGCTGAAAGCGCAAAAACATCTTTTTTATTCCTGAGGTTAAGATCAAGATTAAACTTTTAGGAAAGAAAATTCTTACTATGATTACTTACAGATACTTATATATTACTGTTAATGTCATATCTCCAAAAGGGTAGCTTTACAGGAGAAGGAAAAACCTACTTTGATTTTAATGTAAGTCAATGGAACCAGACTTTTTAACAAGCCATTTTGGGCTGTTTCGTTTAGTCCATTCATCATGAAATTTACACACAATGTAAAGGACATCAGGCGTTTTCAAATCATGCCAAAACTGAAATGAAACTATATATGGGACATGTTGTTATAGTTATTATTATTATTATTATTATTATTATTACAATACACATGGGCAGCCTCTCTCCCTTCATTTAATTTTCCTTCAGAAAGACCATTAAAATATTCATTTGTCAATGTCAGGGGAAAAAAAAACAGAAAACATTTAATATTAACAGGAATTACACAGAAGCCTCAGCAAGTAAATATAATTTTGGTATTTATTGTGACAATCTTTCACCTTTATTACAGCTTCCATTCTTTTCAGGAGACTCACTTTCAGTTTTTCGAGGAAATCTCCAGGGATATTTTTCACACCTCCAAAGTCCACTCAAAGGGTGGTCTCTGAAAGTACTGTATACATTTTATTTATTATTATTATTAATATCATTATTACTACAACATAGATGCTTACATATAAATAATACATATGACACATGTTATTACACATAAATACTTAAATATATAAGTATTCTGCAAAAGTCAGAGACCACCTTTTATTTATTTAATTTCCAGTCAAATTGGCCATTAACAACCACCTGGAAGAGCTGGTAGACACCAAAACTGTCCCCATCAGATAAACAGCACTTAAAGCTTTCATCTCTGAGAGAGAGGAGAAAATCAAGATCCACTCTGGATTCAGATCTGAAAACATCCACAGGAGTTTCTGTCCATCCTTCCACTGTGAGACACTCAGCACTATGAGTCTGAAAGGATGTGTAGCTGTTAAGAAGCTCTTACTGAGAAAAGGAGACACATCAAACAAAGAAGCTGAACAATGGACTGACCACCCCAGAGTCCAGACCTCAATATCACTGAATGTGTTTGGGATTATTTGGATCATGAGAAGCAGAAAATACATCCATCTGAACTTCGAATCTGTGGAAAAACTGAAAGCAGGTCTCCCGACAAACCTCTTTCAGTGTTGTTGGTGTCTTCACAGATATGTTACCCACTGATACACTCCATATGACAGACTCTGGCTTTTGAACTTTATGCCGGTAACAGTCTGAATGGCCCTTTTCTGCTTTGGCCTGGAGAATCTGACATCCATTATTTCCGTAAAACAACTGTCCCAGCTTTCTTGGGAATGGTTTATATACCAAAACCATCAGAAATCGAGTTATAGCTTGACCCTGCTAACTACTCTGAGACCCCACGTCCTGACATTGTATGAAAACAAGCCTCTGCCTGTGTGGTAATAGTGAGAGGCCATAGGCTGCTGAGGAAACCAAGTGGAACATGAGCTCTGTGTGTGTTTTGATGTGTGTGCGCTCGTGTGTGTGTCCAAGGTTGTATGTGCGGTCTGTCACCTCTGTGACATTTCGATCCCGCTGATCTTCCACAAATACACTCTCTCATACAGAAGGCTGGACTATGAATAGACTGACCCCTCCAGCATTTGAGGAGAGAGAGAGAGAGGAAGGTATAAAAAAAGAAAACCAGGGCTTATGAAGTTTCTGCTATTGGCTGACATTTCTTTCATCCAGACGCCAGTTGTTCATGTCAGGTCGCACCGGGGCCAAAACAGCTGATTGGGAAGTTATCAGTGGAGTCTGTGTCGTAGCGCCATATTCTACACACAGACAATCAGCTAATGAGTTTTATACAGCAATTATGCTGGGTTTACATCTTGGCATTCAACAAACAACAGTCGATCCGTGGCAGGGCTTAGCATTTTTTTGATGACTTGTTCCTTGGATGAGTGTATTTTATTGTATGAAGGGTAGAATCACTTATCTTTGACAATACAGTGGTGCTTAAAGGTTTGAGTTTTGGAATTGCCAAGTCAGCATCCTGACCCTAATCCTATAGAAATGTTGTGGAATGACCTGAAGCAGCAGTTCATGGGAGGAAACCCACCAACATAACAGAGCTGAAGCTGTTTCGTACAGCGGAACGGGCTAAAACTCCACCGAGCCGATGTGCAGGACTAATCAACAGATGCCGTTATTGCTGCACAAGGGGGTCACACCAGATAATGAAAGCAAAGGTTCACATACTTTTGCCACGCACAGCTATGTAATATTGGATCATTTTCCTCAATAAATAAATGACCAAGTCGATTTTTTTTTGTCTCATTTGTTTAAATTGGCTCTCTTTATCTACTACTAGGACTTGTGTGGAAATCTGAGGAAGTTTTAGATCAAATTTCTGCAGAAATATAGAAAATTCTAAAGGGTTCACAAACTTTCAAGCACCACTGTAGGTCTATTGTACACATTGTTAGATAGATGGTTTGACGTTTATTGAACAATGGCTAGAAAATCGCACACTGTGTTTACTTATCTGGTGACCATGTAAGCAAACATAACTTTCTGATTATTTTCGATATTGAAGTAAAAGTGACATGAATGCCTTTACCTCACTTTTGAAAGTTTTGCAGTTGTATCCTCCATCGGACAGGTAAATTTGTCGTTCTTCTGTCTGACAAAACTTTGGCTGGACCTGCACAAATAGACGGGCGTTACTGTGGAGCCGTGCATGGTGATGGCATTACTGGAATAGTTTTAGCCTATTTTATTCTAAAAAGTGTGTTAAACACACGCTAATGTTTCTAACGGCTTATTTTCTGTGAAGTTTTATTGTTTATGAATGATTATGCTGAATATTCAGTTTATTTCACTGCTGCAGCAAACAACAAAAAGTTAGGAAAGCTCTTGGAGGAACAGCCCATTGATCGTTGCTGCTGCTGACAGAATTGTCTTTCGATGCTTCAGTGAAAAACATGCAGTATCAGGTTTACTGTTGCCTGTCTATCCTCATAACGTAGACACAGCAGTACTCATAACTAGGGCTGAGCTATTTGGTGAAAAAAATCAAATTGCAATATAAATGCAATTAATTTTAATAAATTAAGCTCCAGGCCTTTTTCGTGTTTTTGGCCAAGAAGATCAGCGCATCGTTTTTTTTTCCATGCCTGAGGCTTGAATGCTGAATGTCAGATGGGCATTTCACAAGCTTTGTGTTTATTGGGTTAAATTTCCTCACTTTGTAATCTAAGTACTTATTGAAATGCGTTGTATTACACTGTGTTTAATTCTGTGTCTATCTTTCTAGGTAGCTTTCTAGGTACTGGCCTTTGTATCTGGCAGTGTCTGAGCTCAAGGGTAGTTTGGACTCAAGCCTATTTGTACTAGCTTTCTCCCAGTACACAACGAAGCACTTTTATAGGTCACTCTATATAAGAGCGTCTGCTAAATGCCGTAAATGTTATCACAGCTTTGAATAATGTGGGCCGTTGTTAAAAATGCTGCTCTTTGAAAACTGCATTCTTTTGAATTGCAATTTCAGGAAAAAAGGATTAATTGTTTATAGTTCTGACCACACAGTCTGACTGAAAATCAATCTACCTGCTTCATTATGTCTGAGAACAGCACTTTTTTCCCTACTGTAACTTTGCTATTCCACTGGCTGACAACATTGGTTTCACAGCACACAGCTGGAACTTCTTTTTTTGGTTGAAGAAATTGTTGATATTAAAGAGGATTTGAGTTATTCTTACGCTCCCATACGAATGTTATTTGTACGGAAACGTAACGTAAAGCAGTCGGACCCTTTACGCTGTGTGCTTTTCTGAATAACAAGATAATCTAATGTGACCAAATCACAGCCAGAATGTTACTTGCATTAAGATGCTGGTTCTCATGTATCAGGTTTGTTAAAACAGTTCTTCTCAACGAGCCCTCAGTCCTCCATCTGTGTGTGTGTGTGTGTGTGTGTCTGTGTGTGTGTGTGTGTGGCGCTTGTGTGTGCGTGCATGCAGCTGTGATACTGGCAAAGGTCTCAGGGACAGTGTGTATTGTCACGTGGGCGGAGGCGCATTCATGAACCACATGGAATTTGAAACCTGATCTCTAGACCAGTCTTTAAACTTTACCTAAGGTCACCTTGGAGATGACCTTTAACCCAAGCAGTGTTATGAAGGCTTGATGCATGTCTGAATAGATCCCGGTAGACTTGAGGATCTCGCCTCGTTCCTGTGGCTTTTTCAGCCTCTCCTGAAAGCTGATAGTGATTCATTGGTATCATTGCACAGGGTCAGTTAGTGGTCCCTGCTGTTATAGTTCACTGAGGCCCGATTTGAAGCACATTTGATTAGTATTCAAGTACTCAAGTTTGACACTAAAAAGGATTTAATTAACATTTAAGATTCATCTAAAATTAGTGTGATTAGTGTGATACACACACACACACACATTTATTAGGTAGTTACATAATGAAATACATGTACATCAACTTTACATTCTGTCTCGAGTAGGAAACCTGATGTGATACGAGTTTTTCCGTTCATATTGTGATGAAGTGGTGCACAGGGTTGGTTTGTGGTCTCAGCTGTTGTAGTTCACTAAAGACCACTTGACTAGTGGCATCTTGTGACTAGTCAGTGCTGCAGTAACTGTAGTTGTTTAATGTTTAGAACTCCAGAGTTTTTACTGTCATTTGCTGTACATTTGATGAATATTACATATTTATTAGGGCTGTCAAGCAATTAAAGTAGTTAAGCATGATCAGTCACATTATTTTGTGCAGTTAATCACGATTAATCAAATTAATCAAATTAAATTTTTTGGCACAGTTTGACCCTCCAGAAAGATTTATTTATTTATAAAATTTGTAATTTTAATAGTTTGTCATGTTAACTGTGTCTACCCTGATATTTAGGTGTAGCTATATGATCTTATACTAGTCAATTAAGAATTATGTAATGTTCAGTGTTTTAACTTAATAAACAGAAGTGGCCTGGGTGTCTATAAGGTTTGAGTTAATTGACCCTCTCATAGTCATTAACAGAACAATAAAAGCATCTTACTTACTTACTTTTTTAAGTTAAAACATTAAATCGTTTTTACCATGTGGGTATTTAAAGTTCTAAAAACATGCTATTGTTTCTTTTCCTCACCACTAAATTTGATCATTTAATGTGTAAATCAGATGGGACAGACTCTTTACAGTTGACCGTTAGCACTTGCTGGACTAAGCTGAGCAACTTCACTGTAAAACAGCATTATGTAATGTGTCTGTTATATAAGTAAACGGTGGATTTCGGGATCTTTGGGTCAGTTTGCATGGACATCGACCCTGCCGTATTTAACTTGGCCAAACACGAGTAGGGTGAAGGCCAACATTCACCCTTCTCCTGTTTACAGTGTTACTAAACCCAAAGGACCTTTGTAAAAGTGCATGCATGTTTGTGTGCTAAGACTGTAAATCTTTGACTTTCACCATGATTCAGTTTGATGTGTTTACATTTGTACAACTCAGAATTATGAATTAGTCATAAGAACTGCTGATAACTAAATGAAAGTCCCTGGCTGAATTTGCCATTCAGGAATTCAGTGAACAGAAAATCAGAATAAAATGACAATAAATAGAAACACTTTACATAAAGTATACTTACTAAAATTAGTACAGTATGTGCCACGAAATTCACGAGCTTTCAAAGTCATGTGTCGGTATTCAGCGTACAGTGTATTTTTATTAGGGATGTACGGAAATATCGGCCACTAAAAATATTCAGCCAGAAATAAATTCAGCTGAAAATGGTCAAAAATTGTACTTTTGGTTTTCACCTGAAAATGTTGTGTGGCTGAAATTTCAGTACGTATGTATGTATGTATATAAAAATAATACACCGTACAGTGAATAGCCACCCATTGCCTTGAGTTTGGGATCCGACCTGACCAGGCCCGACTGGTTCGTTTTTGGCTCAGCTTGAAGGCCACCCCGACCCGAACCTGTACGATAATCCATTAAAACCTAATGGATTATCGCAGAGCTTTTACAGAGCTTTGCTTTATCACTGAGCACTTAAGTTGTGATGGGCAGAAAATTTCATGCTGGGATAAACCGATATTAATAGTTTATTATAGACTATTACAGTATTTATTATCAGTACATTGTTTTTGGAATTGCTGATTTCCCCTGGCAGAGAACAGCATCCACCCTCCTCTGATCAACTGTAAGTACAGCTGTGCTAACTTTCCCCTCACTACTTAGGGCTAGCTAAAGTAATTCCACTGGTTTTAGTAATTATATGGTTAACATGTAAACAAAGTCAGCTAAGTTCTAGAGAAACCTACAGAGTCAGAATTGTTCACAGTGGTGGTGATAGGAACCAGACGTCTGAAGAGTTTAATGCCTGTAAGAGATCCATATGAATACACTGCCTGATGTATGAGACGTTGTTTTACAGTAGTTTTAAGAGAAAGTTTTGGCCTAAAATGTGTTTTTTAAAAGCAATTCACGGCGGAGGGGTCCATGTAAAACAAAATAGTCCCCAAACAAAGCTTTTTTTTTCATATTAGCCACTATTTTACCATCATCAACATTTACATATAAACACTCAGTGTAGGTTCATTGGTTATTCTGAATAGTAAATAAAATGGTTGTATTTGTGTTTTAGACATCATGGCTCCTGGTTCCTGTCACCACCAGTGTAAAGAAAAGGAGTCTGTAAATTTCTCTACATTTACCAATTTCACATCAAACCATTTTGAATGACTTCGTTTACAAACTAAACTCAAACTAAATACTGAAAAATGCCAATTTTGGCGAGATGGATAACTTCTTATCAGAGCAAATTCAGTAGTTCAGTAAATATTAACGCTTTAAGGTTGAGCAAAAACGTGACTACATTGCATTTATTTGATATGTAAAGAACATCACTTAACAAAACCAAAAATTATAAATTTTTGTTTAGTTTGTCTCACACATTATATTTTTCAACAAGTAAGCACTTGAATAGGAATATGATTAATACATTAGACATGTTGTATTGTTGCTTTTAGACCGTTTCATTATTTATTATAAGCGCTTATCGATCCAAACTGCTCTGAATGAACAATCCAGCAATAAAAGAAGCCTCGTGCATCTTTTATACAGTGTTAGGAAACACAGCAGCTCACAGAAAGCTCAGATTCTGTGCGCTTATATTTTGAAATCTTAATATTTTGATTCATTTGTCAATAATATGTTGGCCCTGAGGTACTTTAGCACAGTACAATCTGGCCCTCTTTGAAAAAAGTTTGGACACCCCGGTCTACATGAACGATCGGCCTAAATCTGGCCCGAAACCTGATATTTTGTTGTGCCACTTCGGGCTTGGGGCGAGCAGCAGAGCTCTAGTGTAGTGTTCCTTTAACAGAAGCTGCTCTTTGGACAGTCCTTGGATTGCCAACTACCGTGGGCCAAATGCCAACACCGCCTCACTCTCTCGCTCTCCCCATTCATTCACCCCTCTCCTCCCCCACTTCCCTCTCTCGCTCTTTTTTTCTCATTGGCTGTCAGGGTGCCTGAGCGTACCATAAGGCCAAGAGTTCTGAGTCCCTGCCTCAGAGTCTGGACAGCAATAAGCATTTTAAATGAGCTCTACAAACTGGGACACTCTTTATGGAGTAGAGTTGAGCCTGACAAACAAGGGTTTCAGCAAAATCTTACATTCCAACTCGTGTTTCTGAGATACGAACTACAGATTGAATTGGTCAGGGTCTGTTCAGCCAGCTAGCATTTAAAGTAGCTGAGCAAAACTATCAAAGGAAACTGAGACTACATAGAAGAGCTGCAATACGGCTTCCTGGATTGTTTGCTTGTACAGACTAAAACGCCCTCAAATTAAAGCTGATATTCAGCACTTCAGTGTCAGTTTAGTCACTGTCCAGATACTAAAAAATCTGGCCTGAATTCCTGAGTAAAACCACTCTGTTACAAAGTCAGTGTCATTATTTGCAGTACATTTCATCCAAAAATGCTAACCTGTCTGTTTGCTTCAGGTTCTGTCACTGTCATTTTTAGCCACATCAGCATTTTTAGTGAAGTAGGACTGTAAAACTCTTCTCACTCTCATTTCAGTTCAGCTTTATTAATGCCTGCTTTTATACGATCTTTCCAAAGTAGGCAGTGAAATAGTGGAAATGTAATAACAGTACTACTGACTAAGAGTAACATAGGCCAATGCTGGAAAACAGTAATGGTGCCTAACAGTAATATAGTGTGGTATGGCTGACGTCATTATTCACAGTATATTTCATCCAGAAATGCTAACGTGTCTGTTTACTTCATAATAGTGGATAAGTAAAAATTCTGACCTGCATTGCAACCGGCTAACCACAAATGTGGCTAAGTTTCCTTCAGGATCAATAAAGTATCTATCTGTCTGTCTGTCTGTCTATCTATCTATCTATCTATCTATCTATCTATCTATCTGCACTTATATATAAGTGTAATACTGGCTAAGATTCTGCCTTACTTTGCAACTGGCTAACTGTAATAGCGGCTAAGTGTAATACTAGCTAAGTGTAATTCTGACTAGCAATACCAGCAGCCTCTAGCTACTACTACACAGTAAAAACAGAAATTACACAGAGATATAAATGATACAAATAGTGGCTGACAGTAATACTGGCTAAGTGTGATTCTGACTTTTATTGCAACTGGCTAACCGTACTTGTGGCTAAGTGTAATGCTAGCTAAGTGTAATGCTAGCTAAGAATAATTCTGACTAGAAATACCACTAGCTTCTAGCTACTACTACACAATAAAGATAGAAATTACACAAAGATACAAATGATACCAATTGTGGTTGAGAGTAATACTGGCTAAGGTCAGTTCTGACTTACATTACAACTGGTTAACTATAATAGTGGCTAAGTGTAATACTAGCTAAGTGTAATTCTACTAGCTACTACTACACAGTTGACAGTAATACTGGCTTAGTGTAGTTCTGACTTGTGACTGGCTAAGAGTAATAGTAATAAACACTACTGTCTAAGTGTAATTCTGACATTGCTTCTGGCTGACAGCAGTACAGTAATAATGGCTAAGTGTAATACAGGCTAAGAGTAATTGTGACTGACAGTACTGACTGTGTAATGCTGACACTACTGGAAGTAGTAATAGTAATAGTAGCTAATACTGGCCAAGCTGCACCCAGATTTCTGAAAAGCTGCTTTGTGACCACATCTTGTTGTGAAAAACACTGGTTAGTAATATGAATTGAATTGAATTGATGCTTGTAGTAACAGCAGTCTCTCCCAATCTTCCCTTTCTCTCTCAGATCCAGCCGTACGAGCGGATCCATGCGAAAGGTTTGCCGGAGGCCGTAGCGGCCAGTCTAAATAAGTTGGCGGTGGTGAAGCTGAATGGTGGTCTCGGCACCAGCATGGGCTGCAAAGGCCCGAAGAGTCTGATCAGCGTTCGGAATGAGAACACCTTTCTGGATCTGACCGTGCAACAGATTGAGGTACAGTGGTGATTGAGTGAATGCACTAATCTGTGTCCGATCAGCAAAGAAAGGCTGAGGAAAAAAATGGTTAGACAATGTTTCCCCAAATAAAATGAGCTAGAAATAGCTAATTTTATGTAAGTGCATTTAGTGCATGTAACATTCTAAAATTAAGTTTAATACATTTTCCCTGTTTTTTTCATTGTTTTTGTATGAGACTGGTCATAGGTTCTAGCTCAGGGGTCGGCAACCAAAAAAAGAGCCATTTTGCCATTTCAACAAAAATCAAACCACCTTGGGAGCCTCAACATTTTATGTCCATTTAATTAAAGTGACATTTTACCATTTTGGCGGTAAAAATGTCTTAGTATGTGCAAATGTGCTATAGCTGCTTTTCTCACATCTCCAGCAGGAAACTTCTCTGCAAAAGTAGAATATTTTCTTGAAAAATGTCTCTCAACGTTTGACTTTTTACAAAGCTGAAGTCGCTTCTCATTCACCAGCTTATTGTTCGAATTTTCCTACTGCAGCATTTAAGGTGGAACAGGAAAATTCGAACGAAAAGCTGGTGAATGAGAAGCGACTTCATCTTTGCAACTTTTTAGTGTTCGACAGTTTTTCGTTGCAGATTAAACGTTTCAGGAAACCAGCTGGAGTGATTATAAATGCAAATAAGTCCATTCGTCTCCAAATTATCGATGTTTGTCTTAAATCTTTCTCTTTGCCGTTTCCGTTAGCTACTAGCTAGGCCAGATTGTTGTCTGCATTACTGTGGTGACCAGCAGTCTGCACTCCAACCTTCAGGGTTACAGGTTGGTGAATTAGCAGTTATAGGCTACTTTAACTCCAGCGTTTAAAACCATTTATTGTTAAAACTGTGTTAAAACGATCAGAGCTTTATTTTACAGCAAAGGAGGATTATTTTATTTTTACCTACAAATCTAATTCTGCTGTGGAGCCGCAACAGAGCAGAGAAAGAGCCACGTGTCGCCGACCCCTGGTCTAGCTAAGCTGTAGTGAGGAGTGTGCAGTCCTTGTCCTGGAGAGACAGCGCACTGCTATGCACACCTGGTTCCTCTCTTAAACTAGTTGTGAGGCTCTTCATGAGCTGAGTACAGTGTGTAACAGCAGTGCGGTTTTATGGCATTTACTGACAGTGACAGGACAGCACACCCGTAAGCTGTTGTAATAAATCAGCTCACTTCTTCAGCTCGTTCTAGAAGAGCAGACTTCAGACTGACGTTTTCTGAGTTTTTTAATGTAGAATTTAGAGTGTAGAATTGTTCCTACATTTTGGCTGCGTTCACATTACAAGCCTCATTGCTCAAATCAGATTTTTTTGCTCAAATCCGATCTCTCTGACACAACATTTAGGTAAGTGACTCAAATCTGTCATTAATGTGAACGAACCGGCGTCCTGAAATGAGCCGCATGAGCACATCCTACTCAGTAACGTCACGTGAATGAATCACGTGTGTCATGAACAGCAAACTGACTTAACAGACTAAACATAATTAACTCTGATCAGCTCTCAGCTTCATTATTAGAGCGAGATGAAGGCGAAAAAGGTGAGATGTGTTGCTTTTCCACCGTTTACAGACTTTATCGTCTGTTCGGCGTAGCTGCCATGGTAACGCTGAATGATGGCGCACTCGCAGTGGGAAAGAAACACATGATTTCTGATCTGAGCGTCACATTAAGGTCACATAGCCACAAATTGGATGTGAATCTGATCTGGGACCACATATGAAAGTGGCTCAGGTCAGATTTGAAAAGATCAGATTTGCGTGTCCACAGAGCCCTGAAAACGTCAGATCTGAGTCACATTAGGGCAAAGATTTGGATTTGTGCCACTTCAACCTGGTAATGTGAACGTAGCCTTAGGATGCAGTGTATCGAATGATTTTTATGCATTTAGAACGTAGAATTTTGAACATTTAGTACATTTTAGTGTGTAGAATTTAGTTTCTACATTGTAGAATGTAGAATTTAGAAAGGTAGAATTTTGTATATTTCTATATTTGAGAATGAAATTGAAAACATTTTCTACTTATTTAGGTAAGGAATTTAATGTTTTTTAGACTAAGTAAAATATGGGATATTTTCTGAATTTAGAATAGTTTCTAAATTTTAGATTTTTTTGTGGAGTTTAGGGTGATGAAGTTTAGGAATGTTGTCTCCATTTTAGAATGTATTAAAATGTAGAAAAGTAGACTTCGCAGTAGTAGAATTCAGAATGTTGAGTTTGGATTAGTATTTTCTACACTTTACAATGTAGAATTGTAGAATTTAAATTATTTTGTTTTGAATTTGTATGAAACCTGAAATGAAATATTGCCCATTATTTACTGTGAAAGGTTTAAGTCCAGAACACACAAATCCAGCGTTCTCCAACAATCACCAGCGAATCTGAGCATTGTGTTGGTGTCCCAGGGTGTTTGTGTGACTGTTGTGAAAGTCTTGGATGTTCTCTCACATTCACACTGGATCATTAACCAATATGAAATATTGAATATTAATATTAATTGAAATATAATGCTTTAGGTGGATTTGGAGTGTTTTTGTTTTAATTTTTAGATTGAATGTTTTATAAAAATGTTAAAATGTTGTGTTGCAGTAGTAAAGTGCAGAATTGCAAATCACATGGTTCTGTGAACTCTACAGGCGAAGGATGTTTATTTCTTTTTTTTTTTAAGCTTTAGGCTCCCTTTTTCCCCTCTGAAAACTCCTCTGTTTTATCAGCACCTTGTGTGCATTGATGAGTCAGTCATTATTTGCGTTTTGAGACTCCAGTAAAAATGTTCCCGATGGGTCAGTGACTGTTGAACTCACTATTGTGTAACAATTTCTGTCAACTTCTCTTTTTCTCTTTTTCTTTTTTTTACTTGTTTCTTTTTTTTTTGGTGATTCCAGTTGCTCTTTTTTCAAGAAACTGAAGTCACATATTTATATATATATATATAATATAATATATAAAGAATATGATATGAATCAGACCAATCAGAAGCAATCAAACATCTATGTGTTGTGACATCACAACCACAACTAAGTTTATATGCTGGTCTTCAAGGCCAAAATAACAGACCTGGACTTCAATTTATAGAAAATAAATATTAAAACATTTTACCCAAACCTGTGAACATTCAGACCAATCACAGTTCCAGATGAGTGTTTCACTGGGTGTTTTACTGAATCAAGGTGTTCTTGTGACCCAAAAAAGTCTGGTGGGATCTCTGTGATGTTTCTGCTCGTTGTAGAAAATAATTATCCTGGTGAAGTTAAAAATTGTGTTTATTTCTGATGTGTGCATTCAGTAAGTGGACAGATTTGAATGTCCATTTGGCTTAAATGATCTAAAATACACATCAGTTAAAGGGTCTAGAAACAGGTTTTGTCCACATCTTAGCCTAATGTAATTCCTTCCTCTTAAGATTTCATGTTAACTCACTAAAAGTCAAGTGGATAAGCATTTGTGTGAATTTTGAAACTAACTCTTATTCTGTCAACATTTTTTTTCAAAACGGTGAATTTTCACAGTGGTGTTGGGAACTGGGAGCCAGAGTCCAGCACAATTTGATGATTTTCCCTGCCCTAGCACAGCAGCTGAACCTGCTAGTTAGCTAGTTGACACCCCTGATCTAGAGTAAAGCCTGTTTTAGGCTAAGACTGACCTGTTTGGAATTACATCCCTTCTTTTTGCAGTCGATTCAGCCTTTAGGAATATATACTTGAAATAACACAGGCCATTCTTTAACCATGTCACATGAATGATCCACCAGTACATTTTAATGTATATCACAAAATTTTGCAAAATGATCACCGGACTAGCATTTTATCCATATCACGCACAGCTTCTTTACCAGTTTTTTAAATTAGTGGATTTTTTCTGTGTTTGTGTCCTGCAGCACCTGAATAAGACGTATAACACTGACGTCCCTCTGGTCCTGATGAACAGCTTCAACACAGATGAAGACACCAAGAAGATTCTGCAGAAATACACTCACCACAGAGTAAAAATACACACCTTCAACCAGAGCAGGTACACACACACACACACACATACACACACACATACAATACATACAATTTCCAGACGAGGGGTCAGACATATATTATGTCATCCCAAGCTTATCATCCCAAACACATGCAGTGATGTTGAGATCTGGACTCTGGGGTGGTCAGTCCATTGTTCTGAGAAACACCAGCAGCTTCTTTGTTTGATGTGTCTCCTTTTCTCAGTAAGAGCTTCTTAACAGCTACACATCCTTTCAGACTCATAGTGCTGAGTGTCTCACAGTGGAAGGATGGACAGAAACTCCTGTGGATGTTTTCAGATCTGAATCCAGAGTGGAGCTTGATTTTCTCCTCTCTCTCAGAGATGAAAGCTTTAAGTGCTGTTTATCTGATGGGGGCAGTTTTGGTGTCTGTCGGGTCTTCCAGGTGGTTATTAGGAGACACATTTTCTCTGTAGCTTTTAATCATTTTTGGACTCCAGTTTCAGAAACTCCTTTTTTCGCTTATTTTTCTTTGACTTTCTCTTTCCTCATGCAAGCAGACTGTCTTTGTAGATGGGCAGAAGTTAAAGTGTGGATACTCTAAATACTGAAAAATGTTATATTTATTTGTTGAGACATCTGTGTAAATTTCTGTTACATGTGTTTTCTCATTAGAGGAGATAATAGATTAAAGCAGTTACTTCAGAGGGAAACATTTTGGATTTGTACTCTTAAATCTGCAGAGTATTGTGGCCTGAATGAGGATGTTGATTTCTCTTTCTCATTTTTTTTTTGTCTTTCTGACCAACAGGTGGCAGAAACTTGTGTGTATTTATATGGGTGTTCTCAGGTGGTTTGTATCGGTATGCCATTTTTTGCCTGATGACGGCCTGAGAAGGCCGCAACACGTCGGCACATTTTTATACTTATCGCCATGTTTCAATCAAGGGTTTTTATACCTCTCTTAACTCTTTAATGTTCTGCTCAACCATTTGGTAGAGCACATTTTGAGTCACTATACATGTTCACTATACAAGTGCCATCTTGGTAGTTTGGTAGATGTGAATATTTGAAAAACTGTAGGGTCAAAAAATTAAAAAAACACTGATTGTTTTTGTTATTGCCCCAAACAAATAAAAAAATACAAATAAAATCCATTGCTTTTTTCTTGGTGAGTATATTAAAGGGTTAAGAGGATGTGCCCGGGAATTTCTTTGTTCTGGGATTTATTCTGAACATGCTTTGTGGATGCAGATGATTTTTTTGTTTTTTGCCACTCTTAGCATGGAGTGCTACTTTGACGTTTTCTGATTTATGAGTGAATGAATGAGTAATTTGTACTTAATGGATGTTTTGACTAGAAATTAAATAAACATGGTGTAGTTTCTGATTTTTGCCCATGAAAGTGTGTAGATGTTATAATGAAGTGTCCTCTATGCATTACGTATATATGCTGATCATGGGGGTTTACGCATACACAGGACCTGCACCCCCCCATCCTTTTATCCCACCTTCATCCTCTCTGCTGTTCTCCCTTTTTTGTTTTCTGCTCTGCTGTCATTGTGGATCTCTTTAATCCTGTAAAGCAGTCATCCATCCTTCTCCTCCCTCCTTCTTTCTCTCCATGTAACTCTCCCCCTCAGTGAGTCAGAGGAACTCAGTACAATGTTAGCTTTACAGCTCTGTTACTCTGAAGTCTTTCTGACCCACTTAGTCTCCAGGCTGCTTTTTAATCTGTTTACTGTCTCTTTGTCAAAATCTGTGGATCCTCTTTCTCTTTGGTTTCTTTCTTTTTTTAACCACTGTAACTTCTCCTTCTTTCCTTCTTCTTTTCCCTCCACACTTGTTTCTTTCTGTCTGATTTTATTTCTTTTTGTCTTTCTCCCTTTCTTGCTCTTCCTTTTTTCTTGTTTTTCCTCTCTCTGTATCTGTTCTGTTCTTTCTTGTTATGTAACTATGATGTTCTCTCTCTTTCTCTCTCTGTGCAGATACCCCAGGATAAATAAAGAGTCTCTGTTGCCGGTGGCGACCAATATGGGTCTGACAGGTAACAACTGTGAGGCATGGTATCCTCCTGGTCATGGAGACATCTACGCCAGCTTCTGTAACTCAGGGCTGCTGGACAAGCTCCTCTCTGAGGGGAAAGAGTACATCTTCGTCTCCAACATCGATAACCTGGGCGCTACGGTGGACCTGCACATCCTCAACCACCTGATGAGCCAACCGGCTGACAAACGCTGCGAATTCGTCATGGAGGTCACAGACAAAACACGGGCTGACGTCAAGGTGAGGAGGAGGAGCAGCAGGAGGAGGAGAGGAGGAAGAGTGGAGAGAAGGAATAGGAGGAAGAGCAGGGGGACCAGGAGGAAAAGAAGGAGAAGTAATGGTGAGAGAGAAGGAGGGAAGGAGGAGCGGAGTAGGAAGACAGGGAGGAGGAGGAGTCGAAAGGGGAAGGAATGTCAAGGAGGGGGAGGAGCAGGGGGACCAAGAGGAGAGGGAGGAGAAGACGTGGGTTGGGGAGGAAGTGGAGTTGGGGAACAAGGGCGGGAGGGGCGAGGAGAGAGGAGAAGGAGGACGGGGACCAGGAAGAGGGAGGAAGAGGAGGAGAAGGAGGGGTGGGATGGGAGGAGGAAGAGCAGGAGAAAGGGGAGAAGGTAGAGGAAGGATGTGAAAGAGGGGGAGGAGGACAAGGAAGAGGAGGAGCAGGGGGACCAAGAGGAGAGGGTGGGGAAGAAGTGGTGGGGGACGGTGGCAAGTGGAGTTGGGGAAGGAGCAGGGGAGAGAAGGAAGGATGTGGAGAGAGAAAAAGGAGGACGGGGACTGGGAACGGGGAGGATGAAGAGCAGGAGAAAGGGGAAGAGGAGGAGGAGGGGCAGTGGGACCAAGAGAAGAGGGGGTAGAGGAAGTTGGGGAAGAAGGAGAAGGATGAGGAGAGAGGAGAAGGAGGATGGGGACCGGGAAGGTGGAGAAGGAGGAGGAGCAGGAGGAAGAGGAGGAGATGGAGCAGGAGGAAGAGGAGGGGACGGAGGAGGGGCGCAGGTGGGAGGAGGAAGAGCAGGAGAAAAGGGAGGAGGAGTACAAGGACTGGGGGGACCAAGAGGATAGGGAGGGGAAGAAATGGGGCGATAGGAACTGGAGTTGGAGAAGAAGGAGGGGGACCGGGAAAGTGGAGGAACAGGAGAAAGAGGAGGAGAAGGAGAAGCAGCAGGAAGAGGAGGAGGAGGGGTCTAGCTCAGTGGTCTACAAGCACATACACACAGGCTTTTTGGTGCTCACTGTACGCTGTTAATGTTCATTAAGTTGTATTGTCTCCCAGGTAAAAGCAGCCTGTCATAGTCCAGCTTTAATAGAGAGCACCTGTTTTTCTCAGGATCAGATAATCTGATATAGATTTATAAACATTACCAGTGTAGTCTAATATAAATGCTGCCTTTCAGTGAATTCCTGAAAACACCTAACACTACTACTTGGCTAATACTTGCATCAGACTACAGACTGCAGACATTACAAACGTGACTGTAGATGAACTAATAGATCACAGGCTGTTAAAGATTGATTAAAAACAAGGACAGGCTGAGGTTGAGGTTGTTTCTGTTAGAAAAACATCATCTGAATCATGGAAACACTGTAGAGGATCTGATGACCAGTGATTTGAATCCAACTCAAAATGACTGACCTATTTGGCCAGTATTAGTTTTCACAAGGAGGTAATGTAGGTCATGTTTACCAGTGTACCATTTTAGTCTTGTCCAAATCCACCATTTCAGTCATTTTTACTGACTGCGCGTTTCCGCATCAGTGAAGATTTCATAAAGACGCCTTTTACCTTCTCTGAAACGTCATTGTATTCTACGGAAAAGTATGGAGGCACCTGAAGAAGTGTTTACTTGGCAAAAACCAAGCTGATGTGTTCTGTCCTACCTCCAGTGTACAATTCAGAACATAGAAAAAACATTTGATTTTATGCATTGAGGTTGACTGTTTGCGATAAATTGCCAAACTAATTAGTTTTAGTGACCAAGAATTACACTTCGGGTTTTAGGCCAAAGAGGCAATAGTGTTGAGAATTACTCTTTTTTAAGTTTTTCTTTTTAAATACTTAGTACACCTGTATCAAAGTGTTAGACTGTAACTCTTTACAGTTTATTTCGGTGGCAATAACAAATAGAGATGGTTAAAAAGATGCGGTCACATTGATTCTCGACCCTCTGTAACTTTTAAAAGGTCTTACCTTTTCAATAATGGCCTTGTTTTTCTCTCGGTTCACTTCAGTTACGTTTCACTGTGAAACGTAAACATTAAAAAGCTAAATAAATAAATTTTAACCCAGCACAAACAGATTTCATTCCTTTAGGTTTTATTTAGGTGCATCGCTGCTTATTTATTCTGTGTAATTTGTAGTCATGGTCACTTTGGCTGCAGTGATTCTTTAATGGGAGGACTGTGTGTGTTTCAGGGTGGGACTCTGATCCAGTATGAAAATAAACTGAGGCTGCTGGAGATCGCACAGGTGCCGAAAGCGCACGTCGACGAGTTCAAATCCGTCACAAAGTTCAAAATCTTCAACACCAACAACCTGTGGATCAGCCTGCCTGCCATAAAGAGACTGCATGAGCAAAACGCCATGGACATGGAGATCATCGTCAATCCGAAGGTGGAGAACAATACACAACACACAGCTGTGCAAACATTATTATATTACATTATATTATATTATATTATATTACATTGTACACTAGGGGAGTGGTAGGGTGTTGCTAGGTGGTTATTATGGTATGTTAGGTGGTTACTAGGGTTTGTGAACAGGTTACTGTGGTATCCCCGATGCTGGCTGAGATCTTGCTGAGTGGTTGCATGGTTGCTGTGGTATCCCAAGTAGTTGCTAAGCTGTTGCTAGGTGGTTCCTATGGAATCCCAAATGTTTGGTAGGATATTGCTAGATGATTGCTAAGGCATCCCAGGTTGGTTGCAAGGGTGTTGCTTGGTGGTTGTTATGGTGCCCCAGGTGGTTGGTAGGGTGTTACTAGACAGTTGCTGTGATATTGGAGATGGTTGCTAGGGTGTTGCTAGGTGGTTTCTATGGTGTTCTAGGTGGTTGCTGAAGTGTTGCCTTGTAGGTGCTGAGATTTCTAACTATAACTTTTTTTAACTAGTCTGTAAAATAATTAACTGTCTAATGTGGAACAGTGTGACATGCATTTCCTCTCTCCAGACACTAGATGGTGGTCTGAACACACTATTATGGTATGTTAGATGGTTACTAGGGTTTGCGAACCGGTTACTGTGGTATCCACGATGCTTGCTGAGATCTTGCTAGGTGGTTGTAGGTAGTTGCTAAGGTGTTGCTAGACAGTTGTTCCTTCCTGCTATGGTATTCCAGGTGGGTGCTAGGGTGCTGCTAGGTAGTTCCTATGGAATCCCTCATGGTTGCTAGGGTATTGCTCGTTGGTTGCTAAGGTATCTCAGGTGACTGTGGCTGTGGGCACTGCCATCAAGAGCTTTGACAATGCGCTGGACATCAACGTCCCCCGCAGCTGCTTCCGTCCTGCTATGGCATTCCAGGTGAGTGCTAGGGTGTTTCTAGGTAGTTCCTATTGAATCCCAAATGTTTGCTAGGGTATTGATAGATGGTTGCTAAGATGCTTGGTGGTTGTTATGGTGCCCCAGGTGGTTGGTAGGGTGTTACTAGACAGTTGCTGTGATATTGGAGATGGTTGCTAGGGTGTTGCTAGGTGGTTGCCATGGTGTTGCCTTCTAGGTGTTGGGATTTTTAACTATAAGTAAAATAATTATATATAAAAATAATTAAAATAATTAACTGTCTAATATGGAACAGTATGACGTGCATTTCCTCTCTCCAGACACTGGATGGTGGTCTGAACGTGATCCAGCTGGAGACGGCCGTGGGCGCGGCCATCAAGTGCTTCGACAACGCGCTGGGCATCAATGTCCCCCGCAGCCGCTTTCTGCCTGTCAAGACCACCTCCGACCTCCTACTGGTCATGTCCAACCTGTACAGCCTGGAGGCGGGGTCTCTGACCATGAGCGAGAAAAGAGAGTTCCCCACCACGCCCCACGTCAAACTGGGCAGTTCATTCACCAAGGTAACCAGCCGAATGCTTGACCAGTCAGACTTTAGGACACTTTAACAAGCTTTCATGGAGTCTAGAAAAGAGCATGTATTCAGCACTGGTTTCTGCATGTGCTGCAGGTCAGAAGTTTAGGGACACCTAGCTTGGTTTTTTAATAGATGAGCATGTTTTCTCTGACAGTTTAAACAAATTAAATATTACGCAGAATTTTCAAAAGAACACAGTGTCTCAGAACTTTGAATAGGTGTGCGGGTTGTTGGCACCCTCCTGGCTCTTACTCTGCTGACCATAAACCGGCTCATTTTACCTGTGTACACAACGAGATTAGCCTAAATATAAAATGTTTAAACAAGTCAGAATCAGCAGCAATATGTAAAGTATTAGCCAAGTTTGGTTCATGACTTTTAGATGCTTGCCAGCCATCTGACAGTTCAGTGGTCTTTTTACTACAGAGGTCACTGTAGGCACTGTCCCTACTAAAACACTGTCCAGTTGAGCAGGTACTATTTGGGTGGTGGATCATTCTCAGCACTGCAGTAACACTGACGTGGCGGTGGTGTAAAAGTCAGACAGTAGCTCATCTGTTACTGCACAGTTTATATATCAGCCAACAACTTTACAGCATTACAGCGTTAACTAATATATATATATATATATATATATATATATATATATACATACAGGTCATTTATGTAATGTGTGTGTGTTGCAGGTGCAGGATTTCTTGCGGAGATTTGAGAGTATTCCAGACATGCTGGAGCTGGATCATCTCACCGTGTCTGGAGACGTCACTTTCGGAAAGCAGGTTGCTCTGAAGGTAAACATGGATAGACAGGGTGGATAGACAGATGGGCAGACAGGGGAGGGATGGATGGAGGGAGGGAGAGGGGGATGAGTACAGGGTGATTCAAAAAGATTCATCCGTTATCAACTGAAAGAGGTGGTCATAGAGTTTCTGACTGTCAGTGGCTCCCTTCAGTCTGAAAGGAGATGACCCCTGAGCAGACAGCACTTCAATAAGAGTGAATCCGTCATAACTGTGCAGCGTGATTTTCATGGGCAGTGAAGCTCCAACAGCTCAGAGCATTCGGCGTTGGTTCCACAACACTGGATGATCTCCGAAATCACCCTGAAAGAGCCGTGAGTGCAGCAACACCCGACATGCTCTGTCAAGTATGGGATGAATTTGACTATGGCGTTGATGTCCGAACAGCTGGAGGAGGTTCATACTGAGCACTTGTAAAATTACTTAATAAACTTTATGCTCATTTAAACCATTTACAGTTTACTGCATTGTTCTGTAATGATTTACAAGTGATGTCATTTTTAAAATCGGATGAATCTTTTTGAATCAATCTGTACTGTGTGTCTGGGTGGATGGATAGACAGATGGACAGATAGGTGAATGACACTGGGTACAGATACTGAGTATTTTCATATACCAATACCATCCATTCATTTTGATAAATAAATAACCCACCTGATTAAAGTAAGTCCTGTGCAAATCACGTAAATATATTAGGGAGCGCAGAATCTTTTGCATGATTTACATGACACTTGCAAGAGATGTAACACTTTGGGTATCTAAATGTGTGCTTGAATGCAGCTAATCATGTATTTACATATATGATTTCTTTAAATAACAAAAATACTTTAATACATTAAATTCGTAGATGGTGTAGATACAATGATTTACATATTACTTGGCTGTTTGTGAAAAACAGAGAAATGAAACGTCGTTAAACTGACGTTGAGGCAAATGTTCTTATTTATTTAAACATATTTTATAACCTTTTCTTAATGTTCCAGGGCACGGTCATAATCATCGCTAATCACGGAGATCGGATCGACATTCCGGCCGGAGCGATGCTGGAGAACAAGATTGTCTCCGGAAACCTGCGCATCCTGGACCACTGAAGCCTTTCTACACTCACACTCTCAACACCAGTCACACACGCTGCCTCTTACTGCCTCTTACATACGGCCCATATCCAGCTTCTCGACTGTTAGAGTCCGTCTGTCTGTCTGCCTGTGGGCTCTTATCCATGTGTGTGAGTGAATGGATGTATATGAGTAACTGTGTATGCATATACAGTACTGTGCGAAAGTTTTAGGCACATGAAAAAATTAGAGTGAAAAACTATTTATCTGGTCATTAAGCATTATTTGCTCAGAAAACACAGCAGAATAAATACAAAAATATTAATACAGAAACTGATTTTCCAAACCTCTCCTCAAGGAAACCTGCTGTTAATTGCAGCTTTGGCCAGCCAGTACTTCATTATGTTAAATCAAGTGTTGCCGATGATATTCAACAAATCTTTGTGATGGCTGGGGGCATGGAGGAGATTAGCCTTACAAGCTTTCAACTCCTTTTTTGAAAGAAAAAAAAATTACTTTTACTGTATTTGTTAATTTGCATTTATTCTGTTTATATGGTGTTTTTACTAGCAAAAACACTAATTCTCAAGAGTGTATATGCATACCCATGTTATGTATTTGCATGTGTATGTGTGTATGTATACATTATATATATCTCATCATTATCCAATGATCACCTTTAGCATTGTGTCCCTTACAGTCACGGTCAGTTTGATTTTCACTGTAATTCTATCTGAATGTATACTGTGACGGTCAGCTGCTGTCGGTCCTGCTAGACTGAACACACTGAAGATGAACGACTCAGTAATGATTTCCCCCTTTAGCCGTTGGTCCAGGATCAGGTGTGGTACCTCCTAATGGTAATGAATGGGTCTGTAGCATGGAATGCAGATCTCAGGTCAGGCTGTGTGTGTGTTTGAAGGCGGTAGAGGCTGTTACATCGGATGCTCTGGATGGAATTAAAGTGCAATACGCAAATACACCACTGTCTGTTTTTTGACTCGTTCTAAAATCTGTGTTTTTTTTCCTAGAAAAGAAGAGGCGTATTCATTAACAATGTGTGCAGTCCCAGTTCTGTAGGTTTACGTATTTGATGTCCAGAGTTTGCTTCTACAGTTTTGCATCCCACCAATTAGCACCATGCTCACCGCATGCCTAAACTGTCACACAGCTGCCTCAAGTCATGTGAAGACTGACACTGTATGGCACACTGTTATCTATAAAAATGGACAAGAATACGGACAAAATTCGGGCTTCAAGCTGGCTGCTACTGTTTTTAGCTATGCTAATGTACTTTTGCCCATTTTTATAGATAACAGCACGTCATACACCATTACTAATGTAGCTGTAGGTAATGCAAGCTTATACCCACCATTAACCACACTATAAATAGAAATAACAGCTACAAAACTGGAACCAATGAGCAGTGTCTTTATTACAGCGCCATACTTGCCATATTTACCAATCAAATCAGTGCCTAAAGCAACACAGCACACAAAATAAACCACTTAAAGATGCATGGGTATGACCTTGGTGGTGGGAGGTGGGTCAGTCTTCTATATCCATCCTTTATTATTTTGTTATCCATTTCAGTAACGCAGATGAACATGTACAATACATGAATGTATTGTATTTGCCTCCCCCTAGTGGTCATAAATCAGCTGGGATTTAGCTATTTGGATTTATGCACAACAAAAAACACCCAAAAATGATCAGCAGATCCTGATTAGGATTCTTCTTACAACACTGACATGTTCAATATTACAAAATAATAATAATAATCTTCCGTAATCTGTCCCACAGACAACTGCTATATATCACAGGTATAAAATGTATATTGCTTTTTCGTCTGCAAAAAAAAAAAGAGACTTTTTAAAGAGAATACCGGAAGATAACTGATCATGAATCATAACAGACAATAACAGATTATGAAACCAAGCAGCCCTTTAAATTAATAATCTGTGCAGACACAAGTGCATTCAAGTAAAAAGGCATGAGATTCACATACGGGACATATTCACCTCCTACAAGTAGAAATCAAACTGGGATAAATTATTAACAGCTTGATATTTACAGGAAGAATTAATCTACGCCACATTAAAGCTAAGGCACAAACGCCAGAATCTCCCATCAAGTGCTGAATTGGACAACTAGTGGCAGAATTCAAACAGGCTGCTGCTGAAGCTGTAGGGGCTGTAGGCTGAGGAGGGGCTTTGGCTTATACTGGTCATCCTGAGTTGAGCTGAAGAAATAAACTTGGTTTCCACAACAACTTATGCAAACATCCATGGTGTGAGATCAGTTGTGCTGATCCAGCATCGGGTTTTGTGACAAAGATTACCACTTTGATCCGGCTGACCTGTTCTGGGTCCACCAGTAGTATTTTTTTCCATAGCTTAAAGGCAAAAATCCCATTCAACCTGTTGAGGAACTGACCCGTCCATGCGATGCATTCTTTTGTAGCAAAAGTTGGACAGGCTTTAAAGGACATTGTCATGAACTCCATTCAATGTAATGAGAAACTGTAGAGCACAAATGTTAAATGATATTGATTCTGTATGTCTCTGAAAGGCCACACTGTAGTTTTTCATCTTCTAATCATTTTTTCACCAGCTTCTGCTCTTCTACTGCTGCAGCCAGGACTTTTGCCACTTTTCCTTCTTGTATTTACAAGTGTTTAAAAACTCCAGCAGCACTGCTGTGTCTGATCCACTCAGACCAGCACAACACCCACTAACACACCACCACCACGTCAGTGTTTCTGCAGTGCTGAGAATGACCCACCACCCATATAGTACCTGCTCTGTGAGGGTCCATGGGGTCCTGACCACTGAAGAACAGGGTAAAAGGGGGCTAACAAAGTATGCAGAGAAACAGATGGACTACAGTCTGTAACTGTAGAACTACAAAGTGCACCTATATAGTAAGTGGAGCTGATAAAATGGACAATGAGTGTAGAAACAAGGAGGTGGTCATAATGTTATGCCTGATCGGTGTATATGGCACTTTAAATTTAGGTATTTTGGGCAAAAACTTTTACTCAATTTCTCGTTAAGACTGAATGAGATTTTTGTCAATGTTTTGTAAAGCTTGTCCAACCTGGCAACAGTTGCTATGAAACATTTGCATGGGTTGGCCAGTTGGTGGTGATCTATTTTACAACAGTAAAATTCTCCTGTTTTTATACTGTATGTCCAAAAGCTACTTTAAGGACCTATTGCTGACATAAGCATTCAATTTCTACACCAATAGAGCGGGACGCTCTGAACGTCCTCTGGAGTGACGGAGCTCCATCCAATACCTTTGGGATGAGCTGGAGTGGAGTGATCCAGAGCTGACTATCCAACACCAGTACCTGATCTCACTAATAGTCTTGTGGCCGAATTCAATCAAATCCTCACAGCAATGTTCCAACATCTAGTATAAAGCCTTCTCAGAAGGGTAAGGTGAAGGACTACCTATTAATTAAGCAGCACTGGATGAGCAGGTGTCTACAAACTTTTGGACATACAGCGTCCCCCACAGTGGGACTCACAACAGAGCCCCTCCAAGTCCAACATGTTCCAGTAGTGAAGCCCTCACCACTGAGCCACTTCCACAGCTTCTCATGCACAGGTTTCCAGACAAGTGAAAGTTCTGTTGAAGCCGGTTCTCGTCTGATTATCTGACGCTGAGTCAAAAGGTTCATGTGTTCGTCAGTTCAGTTCTGATTCATCTAAATCTAATGCACTAGTGCACACTCAGCAAATCCACACCAGACAGTTTTCAGTACCGCAGCAGAATCCGTAAAAATGCAGTGCTTTTCCGAATAAGTCTGAATAAATTCTCCTCCACAGGTGTCCGTTCTCCTCCAGGGGGGCTCACGGTAGACGGCAGCTCCTCCATCAGAGCCAAACTAGTCTTCATTCATGTTTAAGGACCAGCAGGTCACAGTTTAAAGCTCAGAGGTCACACAGAGGAACTGCGTGTCATACAGCAGTCGTGTCTCCGTACTCTCGGTTCCAGCGGACGTACTGATCCAGAGTCTGAGGACTCACACTCCTCTTTATCTTCTTCAGAGAGTCCACAAAATCAGAGAAACGGATGTTCCTCATCTGAGAAAGAGAGAGACAAGGAAAGGGAGAGAGGGAGGGAGGGAGGGAAAAAAGGAAGGCAGGGAGCAAGGAAGGAAGAAAGGCAGGCAGAAAGGCAGGCAGAAAGGAAGGCAGAAAGGAAGGCAGGGAGTAAGGAAGGAAAGAAGGAAGGAAGGCAAGGAGTAAGGAAGGAAGGAAGGCAGGCAGAAAGGAAGGCAGGGAGTAAGGAAGGAAAGAAGTAAAGGAAGGCAAGGAGTAAGGAAGGAAGGAAGGAAGGCAGGCAGAAAGGAAGGCAGGGAGTAAAGAAGGAAAGAAGGAAGGAAAGAAGGAAGGAAGGCAGGGAGTAAGGAAGGAAAAAAGGAAAGCAGGGAGTAAGGAAGGAAAAAAGGAAGACAGGAAGTAAGTAAGTAAGGAAGGAAGGAAGGCAGGCAGAAAGGAAGGCAGGGAGTAAGGAAGGGAGGGAGGGAGAGAGAAAGGAAGGAAGAAAGGAAGGCAGGGAGTAAGGAAGGAAGGCAGGGAGGAAGAGAAGAAGGAAGGCAGGAAGGAAGAAAGGAAGGGAGGAAGGGAGATTGGAAGAAAGAAAGGAAGGCAGAAAGGAAACAGGTAAGTAAAGAGTCACAGAAATAGATTGAGGGATAGTCAGATAAAAAGATAGAAAGAGTAAGACAGATAGACAGACAGATGGATAGATAAAAGGAGAAAGTATGAAAAAGGGAGAGAGAAAGAAACAGTGAAAGACAGACGAAGAGAGAGAGGATTAACTAAATATTCTGTATCACGTTCAGTTTATCTCCTTAATTTGGTTTATAAACCAGTTTCTTTAATTAAATGAATAACACTAAAGTTACTTAGTGCACCTCGTTTGCAGCCATGTTCCTCACTTGCTCCGGACGCAGTTCTGTGGACACGCAGGAAGACAGATTTAAACACAGAAATAAATATATAATATAAATAAAAATACATACTAACACACAAAATAAGTCGAGAAGTTGATTGAGTTCACTACTGTGCTGTTAATGTGTTATTACTGTGCTATTATCTTTTATTCTGTGGTGAAAAGTGAAATATTTAAAGTTTATTTTTACTTGAAGTGTTTACAAAAATCATTTTAGCTCCAGTTTCATTAAAGAAAAACAAGAAATCACTACTGATTTTTTTTTACTTTAGGTCAACTGATACGAAGTCACTCTATAAGGAGCTACAAATTATTAGTAAAAAATTCAATATAATTTTATATTTGTGTTTTAACTGTATTCTCGAGTATCCAGTGTTTACTGATAAATGATTATCAGGTCTCAGTTGTCACGTTTCTTAAACTCAAATAAAACAGCAGAAACTCCAAAACTCTGTCTAAAATAATATAAATACTCTAGTCCTGTGGGGCAGAGCCACCTAGAATTATTTGTGGTTTGGTTCTCATATATATTTTAGCAATTTTTATCAGTTCTTCTCATATTTTATTCAAACACATTGGCTGAAAATCTAACATGGACATACAGCTGTATGCAAAAGTGTGAATAACCCGGTCAATCACATGTTTAGTTGAAGTGAAAATAAGTTAGACATCCTCTACAGAGAGCACACGTCTGCACATGTGAATACACAGTCCCTCCAACGAAGAACCATACAGTAACCATTCCATTCAATTTTGTACAACCTTTTACATTCACAAGTCAAACTGTGCTTCATTTACGTTTTAGTGACCTCTTTATTTTGCAAAAAATGTCACAATGCATATTTATCTATCTATCTATCTATCTATCTATCTATCTATCTATCTATCTATATATCTATACACACACACACACACACACACACACGTATATATATATATATATATATATATATATATATATATATCGGGTCAAAACCTTATATCTTCATTTTTGGCCTTTTTCAGGTTTTGACATTATTTGAATATGCTTGTTGATCTTTACATTGTGTGTAAATTTCATGATGAATGGACCAACAAAAACAGCCCAAAATTACTTGGAAAAAAATTCTGGTTCTATTGACATACATTAAAAGTATAGTATGTTTTTTCCTTCTCCTGTAAAGTTATTACTTTGGAGATATGAGGTTTTGCTCCGACAGCAGCGACATGTATATGTGAAATTTTCTGTGGGGCTCAATTACTGTTTATTTGCTGAATCTAATGTACTGGAAAAAAACATTAAACATAAAACGTGGCCTGTGCTAACGTTCTGGCACATTTTACATTTTCTGGTTTATTTTTTCCCCAATATGTTAAACTCAGTGAATAAACAGAAATCGTGCAGAAAAACAGCATATTTAAGTGTGTCTTCTGTAGAGGATATATTAACTTATTTTTACTTAGAAAATCAACAAGACTAGGAATTTGACTGGGGGTGTTTTGCATATGACTGTACGCATGTCTTTACAGTGTGTTTGACTCAACTCTGCTGAGCTCTACTCCATCAGTCACTGACTGCTGTTGACTGTGGAGTCGTTCTGAATTACCAACCAAATCAAATCTCCCCATCCGTCATGGAGAGAAAACACTTAGCGAGCTCAGAGACCCTCCCTGATATCACGTTTCACACACAAATACATCAAAGTACAAAAGGAAAGCGAGTTATGACTTTTCCATTCACTCTGACTTAAATCTCACCTCTTATGGGTCCGAGTGCAGCATCTTTAGCCAAAGAGGTCAGATCACTGCCCGAGTAACCATCAGTCATCCTGCAAACACACAACACGTAATAGATGGAAAGGCAGAATATGTTCAGTGTTGTATTTTTAATTCTCAGCTACAGTTAGTGAACTGACAGCTGAGTGAAAGGAAGATGGAAAATTTGTGTGTGTGCAGGGATGCGGGAAGTGGGGGTGCTGAGGGGGCTGCAACACCACCAGATAACAGGATTGTTCAACTGCTACAAATAATTAAAAAACTAAAATAAACAAAAAAAAAAGTTTTAAAAAGTTTGAAAGTAGTAAAGATCTCTGCACGATTCTTATACGTTGGAGTTTTGTACTGTCTTTTTTTCCTCACATGTTTTCAATGTGCAGTAATGTAAACTGTGTATGCACTGTGTAAATTAAAGGGGAACTCCACTGATTTTTCACAATTTCTCCATAATTCAATCATTAAGATGTAAACAAAGCCATACAGAGCAGCATGATGTGACACTGTTCACTGTAAGGAAACTTGCTGGTTTAGATTTTCTTCAGTGGTGGTGATGGGAACCAGGGTTCACAAAGACTACAACACAAATATAGCCATTTTACTTATTATCTAAAACTACCAGTCAACCTACACTTCAGTTTTTATATGTAATGTTAATGATGGTGAAATAATCTGAAAAAAATATTTTTGGGGAACTATTTTGCCTCCTACACCCTGCACGTACCTCTCTGCCATGACCAGATTATTTAGTTTAGTTATGTTTTGGGACAAAATTTGATTCCAAAACCACCGTAAAACAATGTTTCAGACATCAGACAACATATTCATAACCACTTCAGCTAATAACTTTATGTGATGGAGATTTTACAAGCATTAAACTCTTCAGACGTCTGGTTCCTATCACCACCACTGTGAACAATTCTGACTCTCAGTTCCTCTAGAACAGAGCGTTTCACACCAAACCACTCTGAATGACTCTGTTTACATACTATCAATTTAATTATGCAAACATTTTTGAAACATCGGCGGAATTCCTCTTTAATGCTGCATTTACATTACAGGGAACTGAATCAGTTCCCTCTCCAACAACTGTTAGCCACTTCGGGGACGTGCTGCTGAAACACATGGAAGTTGAGGGGTGCAGAGTGAAAGTGTAAGCAGAGTTGTGGGCTGTTTGTCTGACCCATATAGGCCTAATAAATCCATCTAACATCATGTCCCACATTCTGAATATACAGAAATACATGTGTATTGTTTGTCCTTTTTGATGTGTCAGTTATATGTTTATATCTTGATCACTCGCCACATGATGACATATTCTGTTTTATGCAAATTAGCATAAGCATTTAAATGAAGAAACATTTGGCATAAAAACATCTTCCTGCATCCCTCTGTGGTGTGTGTGTGTCTGTGTGTGAGTTAGATCTCTGACCTGGCTAGCTGACTCAGCTCCTTCTGTGTCAGTGGGTTGCCATGTTTCGCCAGCAGGTTCTTCAACAGCTTCAGACGTGTCTGAGAGCCACAAGAACACAGACTTGGATTTGACATTTCACTGGTATTGTTGTGATGACATTGCTCACACATACTTTAGTGCCTTTAAAGAAACATTTTGAATGATGGGCTCAATATTTGACTCACCTCCTCTGTGGGCAAAGACACGTAAATACGCTTGGGAAAGCGCCTGCAGATCAGACACACAGTGAGATATTAGAGATGGAGCTCAGAGAGCCGCTTTATTAGACACCCCTACTCTTCTAGCTCCAGTGAGTGAAAGTACAAGGCAGGTGTTTTCAATAAAGTGGCCAGTGAGCGGAAGAACAAGGTAGGTGTTTCTAATAAACTGGCCAGTTAGTGGAAGTAAGTGTTTCTAATAAAGAGGCCAATAAGTGGAAGTATAGGATAGGTGTTTCTAATAAATTGGCCAGCTAGTGGAAGTACAAGGTAGGTGTTTCTAATAAAGTGGCCAGTGAGCAGAAGTACCAGGTATGTGTTTCTAATAAAGTGGCCACTGAGTGGAAGTACAAGGTAGGTGTTTCTAATAAAGTGGCCAGTGAGCAGAAGTACCAGGTACGTGTTTCTAATAAAGTGTTTCTAAAATCTGACCTCAGCACAGCCTCGTCCAGTTCCTGAGGTCTGTTAGTGGCTCCCATCACCAACACACGGTCATCACCTCCTGACTGCATCTACACACAGACACACACAGACACACAGCTTAGTCCTACACCCAGTAAAAAAAAAAAAATCAGACATTTAGCTATAAAAACATACAAAAGAGCTTTAATGATACTTTTCAGATCTCAATATTAGTGAGAAATTCTGCTTAGTCAAACATTCTACATATAAGAAGTGGAAGAATCAGAGAGGAGGAGGAGAGAGAGAGAGAGAGAGAGAACTAAGGCAAAGGGGAAAAGAGAGGGAAAAACAGCCAGAGAGAGACACAGAGGCAAGAGAGAGAAAAAAAGGCAGAGAGAAGAGACAGTAAAGGGAACAGAAAGAGGAAAAAAAAGAAAAAGATAAAAAGAAGTGTTTGTACTCCGTCAAACTGGACGAGGAACTCAGTCTTCAGTCTTCTGCTGGCGTCATGCTCTCCTTCTCTTCTCTCACACAGCAGACTGTCTATTTCATCTGCACAGACAGACACGTTACTGCTCTCCCTCTGTCCTCACAGTCAGCTGATCAGTGAGTGAGTGAACGAACGAACGAACGAACGAACGAACAAGTGAGTGAATGAGGTGAAGGTGGTCTCACTAAATGAAACGTGCCCCTCATAATAAATGTAAAAACATTTGATCATCTCTTTTCTCACCAATGAAGATGATTGATGGCTGAAGTTCCCTGGCAACAGCAAACAGAGCCCGAACCAGTTTCTCACCTTCACCCACCTACAAACACAAACGGAACAGATGTTAATGCTCTCATTTTATTGCTGTGTTAGTATAAATTAAGTTTCCACCTAATAACCTAAAGTACTTTGAAATTAAAGCACACAAACAAATAAAACTCATCATTTACTTAATTACACACAAAGAATCAGTCAGACTATACAGCGCTTAGAAACAGCAGTACTATAGAAACAGGGTGTGGTGGTATTCATATATATGTGTATATATATATATATATATATTATATATATGTGTGTGTGTGTGTGTGTGTGTGTGTGTGTGTGTGTACGGAATTTATATATGTATGTATGCATGTATAAGAGTGACTGTAGCTTACCTGTATAGAGAGCGGGCAAAGCTTTCCAGCCAAAAAGAGTCACTTTCGTTTTTTTTTTTTAAATGAATATTTTATATATATATATATATATATATATATATATATATATGGATATATATATATATATATATATATTATATATTTAATGTATGTATATATTCCGTTAATGTGCAGAAATATGTGAAATAAAAGACAGATTAACTCTTTGATCAGAATCAGTTTTGTCTTGTTGTCCAAGTTAAATTAACTCACATATTTAGAGGTCAGACTGGCAGCACTGATGTTGAAGAAGGTAGCATTGGATTCCATGGCAACCGCTTTGGCCTGAAGAACAAAAATAGACAGGTTTAAAGAAAAAAATGTGTTTTTTTTTAAACATGAAATACTGCTTCAAAAACAATACAGTGAAACTGTACGTGCTCTCGGCTTTAGTACAGCTGTATTTTGATTGATGTTTTGTTCGTACCAGCATGGTTTTCCCGTTGCCGGGGGGACCGAACAGGAGGAGGCCTCTCGCAGGAGCCCTGAGGCCAGTAAACAACTGCAACACAAATAAACAAACAATGTAGGGATATAAAAAAATGAAATGAATGAATCAGCAAAGTAGAAGTGTCACTTTCAACAATACGGAAGCCATGTGTGTGGTCTCATTCAAATAAGGCTTTAAAACAAGGCACTAATAATAGACTCTTATCAGAAAGAGTCAATCATAATGGTTTGCATGAACTAAATGCTGCACACAGGCCAAACAGCAAAGTCAACGGCAGCATTTGTGCTTCAGTGATTATTACACCAGCTTAAAGCACTAATGTTATTAGAAACGTATTGGTAAGGTATAAAGTAAGGATGCACTGATGGTTCATTTTATGGCTGATTTATTTACTTATTTATTTATATTAATCCAAAGCTCACACTGTGTGGGTTAAGTGAACACATGAAACACAACAGAACATTTCCAGTCCTTTCTATCAGTCAAAGTGACTCTCTGTGATTTTACTGACCAATAAATGCATTTACTTTCTGCAAATTAAGCTCCAGAACTTCTTTCTCAAGAAGATCAACACACCCAATTTTTCAGGTTTGAGGCTTGAACACTGAATGTAGCATGTCAGACTGCCAGGTCACCAGCTCTGTGTTATTAGGTTAAATTTAAAAGCAAAACTTGTTAAAACTTGTTAATGTAAGATATAATTAAATTGCAGCTCTAACAATTTGAAAATTTCACTCTTTCACATTGTGATTTCAATTAAAAAAAAGATTTATCATTTAGCCCTTCAAACTGGTATTTTGGATTCTGAAATGAAAGATCAGTTGCCTTTTTAAGTAACATGAATCAAATAAAGTGCTACACTGAAAGTAAGAGCTGACTGGATGAATAGCTTAATGAATCATGTATGTTTATGCTACAATATTTTGGTTCCTGGGGCAGCAGCAGCGTTCAAACAGCACAAGCGCACTCAGCTCCCTCACCGTACTTTAGATCATGAAATTACAACACAAATCGGCCAATAATAAAAATAAAAAATTGGTCACTGTTTCTGTTTGGAGCAAAAATGTGCTGATTTGGTGCATCCTACAGAATATCAAAACATACAGTATTTATAGTGAAATTATACTGTATTAAAGTGACAAATTGACCAAAAAAAAAAACCCACATTTTTACAGTCCCCTCCCCACCACGTACCCTAAATGTAGAGATCAGCCAAGACAGGTTTGGTGTCTTTTGACTTCTCTACTTTTGTACTGGAGCTACAAGGCTAATGTAGCATATGTAACATATTCTTCTAATAAGCAACTCGTGTGAAGTGTTATGATATTGATAAGTATTGTTATCTATAACGCGGGTCGGCAACCCAAAATGTTAAGAGAGCCATTTCGTCCTTTCAGCAAAAATCTAACCACCTTGGGAGCCACAACATTTTACGTCCATTTTACCATCTTGGCTGTAACTATGTCTCAGTATGTGCTGATGTCTTAGTGTAGGCTAACAAAAAAGCTAATAAAGCTTTCGCTCAGCTATAGCCGCTTTTCTCACATCTCCAGCAGGAAACTTTTCCAAAAGTAGAACAGATTCTTGTAAAACGTCTCTTAACGTTCAACTTTTCATGAGGCTGAAGTCGCTTCTCATTCGCCAGCTCTCTTGTTCCAACTTTCACGTCCCACCTTAAATGGTGCCTAAGGCGCCAGAATGTAACGGCAGCCCCATTTAAGGTGGAATGGGAAAATTAAAACGAGAAGCTGCTGAGACGAAACGTATCAGGAAACCAGCTGAGTTATTATAAACACAAATAAACCTATTTGTCTCCAAATTTATCAATGTTTGTCTTAAATCTTTTTCTTTGCCTTTTCGTTAGATACTAGCAAGGCATGACTGTTGTCTGCGTTACTATGGTGACCCACAGTCTAAGCGCCAACCTTCAGGGTTAAAGGGTGAATTTGCAGTTATACATTAACTCCAGCGTTTACAAATTCCGCTGTAGAGCCACAACAGGGCAGTAAAAGAGCCGCAGACCACGTAATCAAGTCTATTTCAGATCACGGTTGAGGCAAGTGTGTGATGATGCAGTTAGCACAACGCTAGTTAACAGTCATAATATCCCATTATTTGTTAGCCTCACAGCTCCAGTACAAAACTAAAGCCTTCAGACACCAAACATGTCATGGCTGACTGACTGTTTTTGGGGTACCACACTGCTGAACTATCACTTCAAACTGATCTCTGCTGGTTTCTGTAGAGACAGTTTGACTGAGCTGTTGTGTAGATGTACCTCAGGCCGCAGCGCCGGCAGGATTACGATCTCCTGGAGAGCCTGCTTAGCCAAATCCTGTCCAGCTACGTCCTCAAACCGCACCGCTGAGCCACTGCACCATGCACATACACAGATAATGTGAGAACCTACATTGACTCCAAAGATACTGCAAAAACAATTCTAAATCAAACTTTAACCATTCAGTTTTCTGATAAAAATCACTAGTTTACAAAGAAATAATAAGTAAATTTGTGAGGATCAGCAAAAGGAGTCAAATTTCCTCACCCACAAATCCAGTGTGAAAACTGAAATACAGACTCAGTATGTACTGTATCTTATCCCAAACAGACAGTGCTCACTGGCTGAAAACAACCCCACCTGTCCACTATCTCGTTAAGGATGAGGTTGGCTAGTTTGCTGTCCACATTTTTAAAGTTCTTCATGTCTCTCTTCGGCTGTAGAGCGGAGGAAGGAGCACCACCGGCTTTAACGTTCCCTCTGCCTCCACCACGACCAGCCGCAGCCTGAGAAACACATAAATATAGTTTGTTTTTATACAGTGAGATCATATTTGTAGTAGAAATATGTTAGTGTCCATACTTTAATTTGTATGTAATCCCGTTTTAAGAAGTCATCCCTCGATTTTGGTAGAAATCGTACATGGTAAATTTGCCGTATGTCTGCTGACCGCTACCCCACCTCCATTTTTTTCAGGCACATATGGATAATGCATCATATATATTATTCATATCAAAGTATTACTACCAAAGCACACACACACACACACACACACACACACACACACACACACACACATATACACACATACATATACATATATATATATATATATACACATATATACATCCAACAGTGTCCAGTGGGCAGCGTCCTCTGACCACTGATGAAGGACTAGAGGATGACCAACACAAACTGTGCAGCAGTACCTAACTTCAGTAAACAAAAAGAAATGCTTTTGCTCTTTTAGTTTGAAAAAAATAAACACTGAGCTTTTGCATAAAGCACTTTACAAAGTCGGGAGCATTTTCTTGGTCAATTGCAGGCCACTCCAGTTTTTCCTTACCTTAACCTTGACCACTTAAGATGAGAAGAAATGTTGGCCAAGATTCAAATAAACATTTAAGAGGCCCAGCAAAAGGACACAGCCATCTTTTTGTATGTTAAATCGACTGTGAGGACCCTCAGGGTCCCATGAGCACATTTTTATAAGCATTAAACACACGTGGGGAAAGAAGTTCGATACATTCATCTGTTCTTTACAGTATGCAGCACACTTCTACTTAGACACTGAACAAACCCACATAGACACTGAACAAACCCACACTGGACACGCTGGTGTTTCCTGTGGTTACCTTGTGCTGTCCAGGTCGGCCGGTGGCTCCTGTAGGTGCTGCAGTGAAGCTGTGTGCACGCTGGGGGGCGCTGAAGGGTGGTCTGGTGGGCTGTTTCACCTTCGCCTGAGACGTATTAGAGTCTCTCTTCTTAGGAACAGCACCACTGACTGCAAAACATATTTACAATCACAGTAATCAGCACTGGGAGATACTCAGAACTGTGCAGTCTTAGGCACCCACAAAAACTGTCAGCAGTAAGTGTGCTGATGCCGGTATAAACACTCTATAACATCAGAATAAATACAAATAAACATGGATGGAGTTAAAAGTAAAAAGACTTTTGTTTTCAGTCAAGTTTTTTACATGTTAGTTAGAAGAACGCAGGTTTGGTTCCTGGCACTTCAGCCATCTCATAGATTTGTTTATTTCATTTGATTAAATTCAGTGAAGGACTGATCTGATAAACTAGGTTTTCTGTGGTAACTATAAATATCAGACATCCTCGAGAAGAGCTCGGGTAATTCTTAAGCCAACATAGAACAATCACAATGTATTGTTTATTTCTAGTGTTTTTTTTTGGGAACAAATAAATGCTAACTGCCCAAATAAATGACTCTACATTGCGCACACATAGGCCAGTACCGTATATATAACGAATATAAAAATCTAATGAAAATTTCTTTTAAAAAGTCATTTAAATTTGAAACATCTGGAGAGCTGAGAAAAAAAAACATACAAAAAAATGATTGCGTGCGAAAATAAATGTCATTTTGACTGTGTTGGTGCTTTGCAAAAAGTTAGCTGTTTTGCAAAGCACACGATGCAACAGCACAAACAAAAATGACACGCAATAAATACAAATCATGCATCATGTTCTTTGTCCCATGTTCCTGATGTTCTAAAACCGGCTCCGTCTGTTTTAACGCTTGCTTACTAACTACAGGTTTATTACACTTCGGATCTATAAATATTCTCATTTTCGATCATATCTGACATTTGTAGATGTGGAGCGCCGATGGCTTCATGTTTTGATTAGTGTAACGTTGATCTTATTGGTCTTTCATCTCACATTGAAAATAATACTATACCACATTACAGACATTAGACCAAAACTTAAACTTTGATCTGAAGGTGATTCAACTGCATTAATCTCTGAATGTTAGAATCAACTACAACAGTGCTTCTCCTGAAGAAATGCAGCGAAATCACGCAGCTTATCTACTTACTGGTATTGTTGCTAGATGGTTGCTATGGTGTTCCACAGCGGTTGCCAGGGGACTGCTAGTTGGTTGCTATGCTATTCTTGGCTGCTGCTAAGTTGTTGCTGTCTGGTTTACTATGGTATTGCAGGCTGTTGCTTGAGTGTCGTTAGGTGGTTGCTATGGTATTCCAGATGGTGGCTAGGGTGTGGTTAAGTGGTTTTGATAGAATCTCTGTTGGTTGCTAGGATGTTCCCATGTAGTTGCTATGGTACTGGAGGTGACTGCAGGGGTGCTGATAGGGAGTTAGTTCGGCATCTCTCATGGTCGCTAGGGGTTGCTAGGTGGTTGATATGGTGTTTGTAGGTGGTTACTTGCATATTGCTAGATGTTTTGCTATGGTATCTCTGATAGCTGCTACAGGGGTTGCTAGGTGGTTGTTATGGTGTTCCAGGTGACTGCTAGGAAATTGGTTATTGCTAGTGAAACTGTATCATGCTTACATTAGCAGGATGAGCGCGGCAAAAATTGAGCAGAAAAAAAAAGAAGAATAGAATTCACATAACAGCGTTGTCTATATCATATATAATATATAAAATAATATATTATGCACATGTTATTTAATATACGATAATATTCAATGAAATATGTGCATATCTGGTACGCTGAACACTGAACATTTGTACGTTCAGTGTATTTTTACTCAGCTAATTGATTACTCTGAATCAAATGGAAGAGAAGTGAATCATTCCCTAAAGAACTGGGATCAAAGCAAATCGCTATGAGAGATTTTTTTGTGGTTTCATTTGAGCTGCCTTTACTGACCACTGGGGCCCAGCTTCATCTCCTTACAACCGAAGCGCAACAGGTCAGTAATCAGTAAGCTGTCGTTTACCCACCTGGCCGCAGGTTGCCGTTGGACAGAGCCTGGTCAGAGCCGTCAGTGTAAACAGAGCGATGAGATTCTGACCGCAGCTTAGCTTTACCACAACCAAACAGAAAGAGATGGAGAGAAAGGGGAACATTCAGGGGGAGAGAAGCAGGACAGTGAAGATAAACCAAATCCACCAAGCACAGAAACAGGTGAAACAATGAAACAGAGAGAAACAAGAACATCTTCTGTGAGAAATCAGCTGGAGTGTGGACACTTAGACAGCACACCACAGACCTCAGAGCCACCGAATCAGAAAATCTGAACTGATGGCAAAGCGGTGTTTGTTTCAGAAGTGGTTCTGAAATAGTTCACTCATGTTTCCATTAGAGATATTCAAGGTACTCAAGGACTCTGTTAACTGCTCGAGGTGTCAGTATTTGAAGACTGAAATCACTATCTGGGTATTCGTCCTGTTTTATCACAGGAAGATGAAGAAAAACAATTTAGCACAATGTCGACTTTGTGTTTTAAAAGAGCTGTAAAATGTGGTGAGTTTACTCTTATTTGCAAGTAAGTATGTAGGTAAGATTACACTTTGCTACTGCGAGACACAAGTGCCTGATTAAAAATGTGTTGCCAGCGACACATAGTTAAGGACGTGACTGAGGCAGCCTGTATTACTAATCCAACATGACAACCTATTGGCTATTTCTGAATATTAAAACGTTTTCAAATGTATAAATCTGCATGCTGCTAATTTTTGTGCAACATGTGTGCTGTCACCTAAAAAGGTCCTCATCCTTCATTAACCCTTACAGATACTCCAATACCAAAACTTGTCTGAATGCACATCGCCAGTATCCATTGAATAATTTAATGTCTCGGATCAGATCTACAGTACTGTGCAAAAATCAGACGCCACCTGTCAATTATTTCATTTCAAATAACTTCAAACAATCAAAGTTCTCCATTTTACAGCATCAGGAAAAAAGAAAATCTCACAACATCCTCAACAAATAAATGAAATCTCAGATATTTCAGTATTTAGTGTGTTCACTCCTTGCCTTTATCACAGCTTTCATTCTTTTCAACAGACTTCAGTTCAGTTTTTCAAAGAAATCTGCAGGGATATTTTTCTACACTTAGAAGGTGGTTGCATTTTTTGATTCTTGTGATCCAAATAAACCCAATTACAAATTAGACTCATCAATCTATAAAACTTTTGGTGTTCTAGTGCAGAATTTCTCCCTTTTTTGGTTCTATTTCCTTTTCTCAGTAAGAGCTTCTTAACAGCTGCACATCCTTTCAGACTCATAGTGCTGAGTGTCTCACAGTGGAAGGATGGACAGAAACTCCTGAGGATGTTTTCAGATCTGAATCAAGAGTGGAGCTTGATTTTCTCCTCTCTCTCTAAGAAGAAAGCTTTAAGAGAGTCTACCAGGTCTTGCATGGTTGCTATGAGTCCCACTTTCTCTATATCTTCTAAGTTCTTTTGGAAACTTCTGTTATTTTCACTTATTTTCCTTTTTTGTGCCAGTTGACCATCTTATATGTAATATCCTTAGAAATATACTGTTTTGTCCCTTTGAAGGATCATAATGTCAGTGACTCATTCAGGGCCGTTTTTTTGAGAGGACACAGCTGTACCTCATTGGTTTTAAGACTGGAATGAGAAAAGGTTAAACTGACAGTAGGTAGAGTGGACAAAGTAAATACTGATAGATTTGATATTAGACCTATGCTTTAAGTTGGCTTGACAAAGCTGCTGCTGTAACCTCCCAGGTGGTTGCTAATGTGTTGCTAAGCCATGCTATGGTATCCCATTTGGTTGCTAAGGTGTTGCTAGACCATGCTATGGTATCCCATTTGGTTGCTAATGTGTTGCCAGGCCATGCTATGGTATCCCATTTGGTTGCTAAGGTGTTGCTAAGTCATGCTATGGTATCCCATTTGACTGCTAAGGTGTTGCTAGGCCATGCTATGGTATCTCATTTGGCTGCTAAGGTGTTGCTAGGCCATGCTATGGTATCCCATTTGGCTGCTAAGGTGTTGCTAGGCCATGCTATGGTATCCCATTTGGCTGCTAAGGTGTTGCTAGGCCATGCTATGGTATCCCATTTGGCTGCTAAGGTGTTGCTAGGCCATGCTATGGTATCCCATTTGGTGCTAAGTGTTGCTAGGCCATGCTATGGTATCCCATTTGGCTGCTAAGGTGTTGCTAGGCCATGCTATGGTATCCCATTTGGCTGCTAAGGTGTTGCTAGGCCATGCTATGGTATCCCATTTGGTGGCTAATGTGTTGCCAGGCCATGCTATGGTATCCCATTTGGCTGCTAAGGTGTTGCTTGGCTACTGCTGTCTTATACTTGGTGGTGGCTAATGTGTTGCCAGGCCGTTGCAATGGTATCCCGGGTGTGTACTAATGTGTGTGTTTATATGTGGGCTAGTATGTATGTTTTGTAAACATATCATTAACATATCACTAAATTAGCTCTATATTTTAATCATCACTGACAGACATGACAAGTTCCAACACGGTGGCTCAGAGTTTTATGATGGCAGATGTACAGACCCAGTGATTTGATTTGGAATGGAAAATGAAAAATGAAGGAAGACAAACCTCTTGAAAAGGTTTTTGCGTGTTTGTTTGGGCACAAGGAAAGTTCAGTGCTTTAATCTGATCTTAAACCAGTTCAATGCACTTAAATTAGACCTACACTTACTAATTTATTAACTTTAATGCAACTTCGAAATCTTAACTCTAATTCAGGGCTGGGTCTCCCAAAAGCATCTTAGTACAAAGATGACTCTTAAATAGTATGGCAGGCATCTCACTGAACACTTTCATTTAAGACTATCTTGACACTAAACTGGGCTCAGATCAATGAACATGCATGTTATTAGGGCTGCAACTAACGATTATTTTCATTGTCGATTAATCGATTAGTTGTTTCTTCTATAAAGTGTCAGAAAATGGTGAAAAATGTCTGTTTTCCAAAGCCCAAGATGACATCCTCAAATGTCTTTTTTTATCAATAATATTATATTTATATATTATTTTTATATCAATAATATACCAAATCTATTCAAGTTGATGTCACAGAGGAGCAAAAGAAACCAGAAAATATTCAAATTTAAGAAGCAGGAATCAGAATTTTTACTTACTTTTCTTTAAAATGTACTCAAATCAATTAATCGATTACCAAAATAGCTGCCGATTAATCGATTAAACGTCGCAGCTCTACATGTTATAGTGAGGAAAGTGCAAATCTGTGCCAGAATGAGACATGATCAAGGCGTCCCTTATATAGCCTGTTATAGCTGAAGTCACTATGACACAAACTTGATACATTCATTAAATTATGCAGTGATAACATCATGAGGGCAAGTTAGACTGTCTAGACTAGTCTGTAAACTCAGAGTTATTCCTGACTGGGGTCGTCTCAAACACTTGCCTCTGTGTCGAGTCGTTCAGTATCTCTAATAGACTTGGTTATGTGGTTTCTGATACGGTATGACCTACTGTTATTTATAAACATGGACAAAAGTATGAACAACTTTAAGCTTTAAGATCTTTGCTACAACTGTTTTTCGCTATGCTAACGTCCATTTCTGTATATGACAGTGTCATGCAGAGTCATAAACCACAGACACAAACACATTTAAAATTACTGAACAACTTAACAACTTACCCAGCAGTTCTAACCGGTCTTTGGCCATGGTCAGATTGGTGGTCATCTTAGCCTGTAGCCGTCTGGCTCGGTCCGATTTCTCTCCTGAAGGGCACAAAAGGCAAAACACATCAGAAGGGAAAGTATAATATGCATAATATGATCACAGGAAATGCTTGCAAACAGAAACTGTATCATGTAGATGTTTTGTTTATAAGAACTAAGGTCGTACATAATGCATGCTGGGAAATCAGAGCGTGATGGAGGCTAACTCACCAGTGCCTGTGACTTGGATGGCGATGCCTTTCTCCAGCTCAGTGATGCCCTTACGGTACCACTCTACCGCCTGTTCCTTGTGTCCTGTAACAGATACACACATGGTTAGTCTGGCAGCAGCACACAGCCCTATAAAACACAAAGACAAAATCAGAAAGTAGAATATGTAGCATGAAGCCCTGTGAGGCTTCAACTTTAACCAGGAAAGAAAACTACAGTAAAGCCAGGCACAGAAAAGGACGGTATATCATAACTCTGCCAGCAGAACTTGGAAAGCATAACTTATAACTTATCCAATGTAACTTGACCAGCGTGACTGTAATGTGTGACTCAGTCAGAGTGGTGGACGAGGTACACAAATCATGTACTTCAGTTAAAGTAGAGATACCCAAGGTAAAATATTACTCCAGTAAAAGTAGAAGTTCCTCCCTTCAGACCTCCACTTGAGTAAAAGTACAAAAGTATTTGCCTTCAAATGTACTTAAGTATCGAAAGTAAAAGTACTAAAGGATTAATTATGACTCTGATGTCCTGTTATCATTTTTGTAACAAGACTCGTTTCATTAACTCATTTTAGGTGAAAATACTCCAGTGTCTCTCTTGGTAAACCAGTCTTTTAATAGAATGTCATTAATTAGTGACGCTGATGTCTATTATAATTATCATAAACACAAAACACTGAAGACAAACAGTTTCCATCAGGTAGAACTGAGTGGCTCTGAAATAACTTTTTGCAAACAAGTTTCAGTTTCAGATTTGGTTACAGGTTTAATAAAAACTTGCTTTAAACTCAGGTTCACAAATGAGTTTCCTTTACTGTATTCCATCTGTAGGTCTCTGTTCATAAACATCAACTAGCAAAAACTAATTTACTATAAAATGAAATAGTGTTTGTATAAATTCAGAATAAAGACACGTCAGTCACGACTGCATATGTGTACATATTTCTATATTGTGGTCTATTTACTCAAAGTTAGGTTAGTTCATTATTTATGTTGAATAGACTCTCCTAAAATTTTATGCTGCTGCACTGATGTTGAACTGTGTGCTGCACTGGGTCGGTATGACCAACAGGTCAAAACAAGCTCAAAACAAAGTGCGCTGTGCCCTGATTGGTGTTTTTGCTTCACGTTTCTTTTGTTTTGACATGTTACGTTTTTATACACACACAGGCCAAAAGAAACGACAGATTTCTCATAATGTGGAGTGAAAGTGAAAAGTCGCCCAAAATGGAAATAATTCAGTAAAGTATAGATACACATAGAGCTGGGCGATATGGCCAAAAATGTTATCACGATAAACAAAATTCATATCGTTCGATATCGATATCGTGTTTTAAAATATCCTTTAAGTTCAGAACATGACGAACACTCGCCAAACAGTGGAACATTTCACAGATCTGTTATGGGAGAGTGGGAGAAAGTGTCTGCTGAGCTGTTTTTACCAGCTGGAAAAGCATGGCTATTTTGTAATAGTCATAATTTAAGAAAGAAAACAGATTATTATTAGCTGGTGACGCGCGCTCGGCTACCCCGCTACAAATGACGTCACAGTATTCAGACACCAGCTGGCGACGACTGGATTTCTCTATACTATTGTAGTAGTTTAAGGGGTGAACTGCAAAATATCAACACCAGACAAACGGAGTCCTCCTTTTAGGTGCGTTTAAACTGAAAGCGGTGCTTTTGTGTCGTGTTTGATCTACAGTATCATCAGTTCACCGTGTTGTGTGAGTGACAGCGCGCTGCTTCAAGTTAGCCAGCTGCTAAAAACAGCTAGCCTGGAAAGATAGCGCTCTCCCGCTCTCCAATGCCTCACAGCTTCCTCAGTTTACTTTCGTTTAAATCAGGGCTGTAATTTACATGAACTCACTTCTTTCTTTCACTTTCGGTGCTTGGGAATGCACTCACACTAAAGCATGACTGTCCGAGAGCTGTAACAGCGCTGTAGTTGTGAGGATTGTGATTTAACGCTGCTAAAGCTGGTTAGGATGTACGGAAAGAGGTGAGTTCGCTGTAGGACAGTATAGTTACACCACTGACCTCGTCACTCACACTCGGTCACACGAGAACAGATCGCCTGTCGCTCCACTCAAACAGTGAATGTATAACTCCGCGTTTCAGCCGTTGCTAAAGACTCATCTTACTCGTGGCCCCCTCCCTCTCTAATCATGTAGAAAAACTCGGAAGTGCGCCCTCTCCTGGCGACAGCAGAGTAGTGTCGCTTTCCTTGCAGTACAAAAAACGCCACCAGGGCTTTCGCTGAACGTGGAGGTGTAAGAATGGTGTATTATATCGAACATTTATCGAACATGTCGTATCGCTCTATCGAGGAAAAGTTATATCGCGATAATTATCGTTATCGTTTTATCGCCCAGCCCTAGATACACAAAAAAACTACTTAATAACAGTAACGAATTACATTTACTTCAGTACTGTCCACCACTGCTCAGTCAAGGTAACTCAGCCAAGACGACTTGGTCAGCGTAACACTACGCATCCACTTTCAGTTCTTCTCACCACAATCCGGATCTCTTGGTCATTTCTGTTACGAAAATGAAGGAACAGTACTGACCATATCTGGGGCAGTAAACAATCAGATAGGCTGCTTGCTGTTACACAGATGCTTAAAATGAGACTAAAACACTAACTTAGGCTTTTACTGCTATTATAAACTTCTTAAAGTGAGTCAGTCGTCCACACAAACTAGAAAGTTAGTTCGCTCAGTCTCACTAACAGGCTAGCTACAGTAGCAGGTAACCAAGGAGTTCCACATGATTTAAATTCTGCATTTCTAAACTACATCCAAACGAACGTCTGCCCTCCAAGTCTTCACACACAGACCTGGCAGAGCTTTCCACTGTGCAACTCGTAACTAGACCAGCGCATCACGTAACTCAGCCCAGGGAACTCCTAACTTGGCCAAAGCAATCTGGTCAATGTAACTGGCCACTGTGACTTTGCCAGTTGGTTTCTGGATATTTTATCGTGGGAAAGACAATCTGGCAGCCATATTCTTCTTCTTTCCTTCACCATGTAAAATCAGGAATTTGTGGGAAGCTGCAGGTCATCATTTATCCAGACCAAGGGCTCCATTTACCAGATAAAGCTTAATTCATGGTTTTAATAGGCTGCTGGAGTTTCCCAAAGATACTTTTATTTCCCCCTATTATTATTATTATTACAGTCCTAAAATCTGATTGGCTGAGCCGCTTTCTAAGCCGTTGGAAAATCCACAATATACGCGCACCTATGATCGCCTCACAACAACTGAACTCTATCACTGCGCAGCAGCACAAAAAAACCCTTGTGCTGTTAATGGAACAATCTTTGACTCTCATGCTGCTCACATGGACCACCGAGTGCACTGATGAAGTATAAACCCGTTTTTTGTTTAAACTGAGGGGCTGGTGACTTATTTTCTCAGCTAGAACTAGGCTGGTCAGCCAGCTAACAGGCTAAAAGAGCAAACAGCCTAAACAACTCCGTCATTAATATCACAGGCTTGAAAATTATCGCTTGAGTGTTTCAGTCAGAAGTCACGTCAAACCCAGGCTGAATCCCAAACGGCTCCGTACTCCCTAAATAGTGTGCTAACTATGGAAGTGTAGAAATTCTAGCCTCTACAGCCAAATAGTGGATCATTTATTGAGTGTGGATGAGTCTGAATCCCAAATGACTATTTCTTAGCTATATTATTCACTGTTGGGCTGCAGCATCCAGTATTTAAATCCCTACGTAGTGCACTATGTAGGGAGCAAGAGCCATTTGAGAAGAGTGGCACGGCTGGATTGGCGCTAAATAAGACTCGTGGTGGTAATTTGGTGACCAAAAAGTTCTTATAAAGTGAGAGTTTTTTTGCATTAAGCAGTGCCGTGTTATCATATGTTCACTGTTATACGATAAAATGTAAAAAAAAAAAAATGAAATGACCACAATATACAGCGATGGGTGACCAAACATTCTCCTCATTCAGTGGTCCATGGTTGCTTGGCAACAATAGCAAACTCTAAAGGAATTACTTTTCTGGCAAAATACGTGTTTATGTTGATTTTTAACAACAATAACCTTAATTATTTTCTAAAAAAATTTATTTTATCATATTTTATGTTGGCTGCCGTTTCGTGTGTTACTGTGATTTTATCACAGAGAAGGGAGTTTTAGGGACTCCGCTTCACGTCATGCCTAAGAACACCCTTCCCCGTGATACAATCACAGTGACGCACGGCCTCTCGTGACTTAATGCTTTAATATAGCATCTCGTAACTAAACAGAAGTAGCAACAGATCAAACAAAAGCAACGGAAAACTGGGTATCCATACAGTAACATGGGGGGGGGGGTACACACTAGAATCAGAGTTCAGACACTGAAATAAGTGGAACAGCACAGAGTGAAGAGCTGGGTTTGAGTTGGGATTTAAATGTTTCAGTAGAGGAGAGATGATCTCACTCTGGATCACTAAAACTATCATGGTGCTATTAAAAACGTGGTGCTGCAAAAGGAAACTAAACTCATGTGTGACCCATGTGCCCAGAGGCATGGAGGAACAGTGGCACACTCAGTAAGATGGATGGATGGATGAATAAATAAATAAATAAATAAATAAATAAAACACTTCAAATGTTAATAATTCTGATAAACATGTAACGTCTTTTTAAAAATTCAGGGTGACAGTAAACAGCACTCTTGCTTCAGTCTCTTAGTAGACTACACGTTTACCCAGTTATAATCTGAACATCAGGGTTGGGGATCATTACAAATTTGTAGCTGACAGTAAAGAAAAACTATCAATGTGATATATATATATATATATTATATATATATTATATATATATATATATATATATATATATATGCTGAAATGATCTCAGTGTGCAGTAAAGCCCTGAACCCTCCAGGCTGTGTGCTACAGTGAGGTCACTGTGGTGTTAGGTGACACAGAAAAGCAGCCCATATCTGATCTTTTTCTTTGTGTGTCACAGATCTGTCTTTGTGCGTCAGTTTAAACAGCAGACAACACACTGAATCTGACCATTTCAGCTCCAATTCAGTTGTCTTTCATATGTGGCACTGAAATCAGATATATGGTAACGGGACCTGTGTCTGCTGTCAGATCAGAATTCATGCGACTTTTGTCAATTTCTGGAGTCAATTTTGTACCGAAAGTTTCAAATGAAAGAATAAAATCCACAAGCAAAACATTACGTATTAAAATGTCCAAAATATGTTGCAAATACAAAAAATGACAGTTAAATCAAACTTAACTTTTCAAAAAGATTATTATGCATTTTCTCTCATTTTGACATAAATTTGTTACTCATTTTGCTCGTTTTTACTTTGTTTCTATTTTCTAGTTTCTGATTTTGCTGATATATTTTTTGCGTCTGGAGTCGCTCTTTTGCTTCTGACTTTTGGCTCTATTTAACGGGGGCGGGTCTTAGAAGAGGGCCTTCACCTGCACTCTCTATTGGTCAACTCATTTGGAGTGACAGGTCATTTAAAAAAAAAAAAAAAGCACGTTTTGCTTGTGGATTTGATTATTTTATTTAAAAAAAAAAACTCCATATCAATCCAACTCAATCTTCATCATAATTAAAATGGCTGTTATTATGCGCAATGTAGCTCGTTAACACCAAGCTATGGTTGCCAAGCAACATAATGGTACATAATTACAGAAGATGTTTGTGGTCATGTGTATGTTAAGCATTTTTAAAATGGCTTCAAAGTTGGCTCAGCCAATCAGAATGTAGAACCAGAACAGCACATTCTATAACAGTGCTTTTACACGTTGTCCATGTATTTTTATAACACTGTTCTGAAACCCCACTCATTTTGGTTCCTGATATCACATTACTGCCAAAACAACAGCGAGACAGGCCAACCCATCCAGTACTGCTGTGCTGCTGCTTTGCAAAGCACGCAGGTCTTCCTCTTCCCTGAGTCAGATGGAGCTGCTGATAAGCGCTGATTGATTTACTATCAGTGCGGAGAGGAGTGGAGATCAGGTCGGCGGCATGATGAAAGTAGCACACCGCTGAAGAACGAGGTGATAGTAAGATATTATGCGAGCAATCAATAGCCTAATTATTGTGTTCCAGGTCAATGGGTCAGGGAGATTACTTTTCCACAGGGCGTGTTCACGAGTTCACTCAAACATTATATGCAACAACTCGTACAATCCAGATATACACAGTATAATCTAGACACCAAACGGTATTTCTAGACGTTTTACTCAATATTTTAAACATGGTGGATAGCAGTGGGCAGTACAGGCACAATCTTATATTGCAGTATAATAAAAGCGGTCAGCTTCACTCTTGCTGTTGAAGGTTTTAATCATCTATACTTGTGATAGCAGCGCAGTTAGTCAGTTAGTCACCTGCACTGTGGTGTTTGAATCTCCTCAGCTATGCTAAGTTAACCAGGAGAGAGGAGCTGGCTGGCATTAGCTTAGCTATGAGGCTCCAGCTGCAGACACCAGAGAACAGGTTTAACTTCGGCTCTAATATTTGTCCCTCTAATATCAGCCGCTCAACTTCACTTCAACTATCATCTAAATTTGTGTCAGTAAAGCTTTTGTTAGTCAGAATCGTATCTGTTCTGCGGAGAGCAGCGCTGACGACATGCTAGTTAAGCTAACGCTTACCCGTTACTCTCTCCAGGTTTTCAGCACCGTTTAATGTTTAGAAATTGGGTGTTAGACTGAAGTTTGATGTTTATTGATTAGTGGATTTAAAAACCGTGCTCTGCTTTCATTTATTTGCAGTCTGTGTGAGCGAACTGAACTCAGGATGCTGTGGCAAAAAAACCGACATAAACATAGAATCAATCAGCGAACAGCTACGTCGATACATCATCCCACCGAAAGGTCCTGAGTACTGTTAGCTCACCGTGCCAGAAAAAACGGGCTAAGCTTTTTAAGCGTTCCATGTCAAACCGTGTCCGTTTGGGAACGCCACCGGAACGGTTACCCTCCGTGCTCAGTTATACTTATACTTATACTTATTTATAGATAGACAGACAGATAGACAGATAGACAGACAGATAGATTCAACTTTGTCATTGCTCAGTACATGTACAAGGCAACGAAATGCAGTTAGCATCTACCAGAAGTGCAAATAGTAGCAATAGTGCAAAACGGACTGTGTAAATGTGCAATAACAGGCATAAATATGACGTATCTATGTAATATATAACTATATGAACAATATATACACAATTACCAATATATCTATGAATACATCTATGAATGATATATACACATAATACTATAAATAAAATATACATACGGTATGTTATATACTGTTAGAGTAAGCAGTTGTGTGTTGTGTTCTATATACAGTGAACAGTCTGTTTTATGGAAATGCAAGGGATCATAAATAATAATAAACATTGTGTGCAACATACAAGTAGGAGTATTAGTGGAGCGGTGATGTGCGACCACTATTGCCAACACTGAAACTTCTAAACATTACTGTACATTACAGCAACTTTTTATTATTTACAAATTATTTATCCATTTCAGTCAAAGAGGACAATGTGACCTAATATCCTGACACACTGTGGCCTTGATGGTTGCTACACTGTGTTTAGCTTGACTACATACTGTCCATGTTTACAGGTAACAGTGTGTCATACAGAGTCAGAAACCACATAAGCCAGCCTATTAGCGATTACTGAGCAACTGGACACGGTTTAAGGCAAGTGTGTGATGATTTAGGCCGGGTCAGCCACATGCGTCTCTTTTACTGTCCTGTTGCGGCTCCACAGCAGAATCAGAGATTTTAAGGTAAAAGTAAAATAATCCTCCTCTGCAGTAAAATAAAGCTCTGCTGATCATTCAACACAGTTTTAACACTAAATGGTCTTAAACGCTGGAGTTACTGTAGAGCTGCTAATTCACCCTTTAACTCTGAAGGTTTGCGCACAGACTGCTGTCACCATAGCAACGCAGACAACTAGCTAGTATCTCATGAAACGGCAAAGAGAGAGACGAATATTGATAATTTGGAGATGAACGGACTTATTTGCATTTATAATCACTCATCTGATTTCCTGATACGTTTAATCTGCAATGAGAAACTGTCAAACACTAAAAAGTCGCAAAGCTGAAGTCGCTTCTCATTCAGATTTTCCTGTTACACATTAAATGGTGTACCAGTTACATTCTGGCACCACAGGCACCGTTTAAGATGGAACGGGAAAATTAGAACAAGAAGCTGGAGAATAAGAAGCGACTTCAGCCTTGTAAAAAGTCGAACGTTGAGAGACGTTTTACAAGAAAATATTACACTTTTGCTGAAAAGTTTCCTGCCAGAGATGTGAGAAAAGCAACTGAGATAAAGCTTAAAGCAGAGCAAAGTCAGATTTTTTGTTGATATTATATTTTTTAGTCTATACCAGGACATATTTAAACACATTCTCAGCCAAGATGGTAAAACGTTACTTCAATAAAATGGACATAAAATGTGGCTCCCAAGGTAGTTTGATTTTTGTTGAAAACACAAAATGGCTCCTCTTAACGTTGGGGTTGCCGACCCCTGGTTTAGTCACACAGCTACCACAATGCTCAGTGGTTTCTATATGCTTCAATCCCTTTTTAGCTGCATTAGCCTCCAGTGCAGATGCAAAGAGCAGAAGCCAATAGGTGCAAATTTAGTTTTTGCCAAAATATTGCGTTATTTTCATCGATCATCTATCTTTTCTATCTTTTGCTGCTGTAACACTGAGAATTTCCCTGTTGTGGGACTAATAAAGGATTATCTTATCTTATCCACTTAACCAAAAGATAAAATACTACCAATGCTGCTTTTACAGCACTAATATTTTACAGCATCTTATAGAGCGGGAAAAGCAGGGACCTTGTTTATAAAACATACATAAGTTCACATTAAATTTGTTGTAATAAGTTCTCAGCATTTGCCTCTGAATGATTAATAAAAAGACTTGAACAACAGGTTGGAAACTTGCACTGATCAATGCTTGTTTTATGTCAAATTCCCATTATAAATCACTACATAGACGCTTTCACACACTATCAGATCTGTGCGTACGGCTGTATTATGAAAGATGCCTGTGGTTTTTATAGCATCTCCAGCACTAAACCAGAGCTAACTGTGCTAACCATAAGCAGGGGGCACATTTTCCACTCCACTGCAGATCAGGACAATCGCTGTCATTCTGCATCAGCACTAGCCAACTCTATTGATCTCCTGGGTCACGCGGCCCCAAGGGGCCCTTGGCATTCTCAAAACTGATCTGGCGTCAGTCCTGAAGCTAGAATATGTATCAGAATCAGAATCCGAATCACTTTATTTCGCCAAGTAAGTTGCACTGGTGATGGTTCAGTGTGTTAATGGTGATGGTAAAGCTGAAGGAGAAAAAAACTGATCCAAAACAAGGTCAGTGAAAAGAGAGTGAGCAGCATAGCCAATACCAGGGCCTGTGTGAGAGTCCACTGACTGTGGAAAACTGAAAGGCAATGTAAACAAACGCATTAGTCGCTACTCGTTTCAACAAACCTGACCACTTCAGAGGTTTTGTAGTACGAAACCTGACATCATATCAAACTGGAGGGACCCGAGCCACGTCTGAAAATTCAGCTAAGTACGTAAACATCAATAAGAGGCTGTGTTGAAGTGTGACAGCACAACATCACCCATCACCAACTCTTTTTAGGTGACTTAAACCTCTTTTATGCCAGCCTTGTAGCTCCAAAGCAAAACTAAAGATGTTATCTTCAGATGTCAGTCATGTCAGCTATGTTTGGGGGAAGGGAAAAATTGGGGAAATCAGTGAAACCATTCCTGTAAGCCCAAAGTCAAAACCGTCTAATAGGATGAATGAAAAGAAAACTTGCTATTGACAGTCTTCACTTTGAGTTACACTTTTCAGCTTAATAAGAAATCCAGGGGGATATTTCCTTTGGGCTTAAGTTATCTGGTTAACTAACAAATCATTGTGATTTCTCTCACAGTACAGATCTGACTTTGGGCTTAAGTTATCTGGTTAACTAATAAATCATTGTGAAATCTCCCACTGGACTGATCTGACTTTGGGCTTAAGTTATCTGGTTAACTGATAAATCACTGTGAAATCTCCCACTGGACAGATCTGACTTTGGGCTTAAGTTATCTGGTTAACTGCTAAATCATTGTGAAATCTCCCACTGGACTGATCTGACTTTCAGCTTAAGCTATCTGGTTAACTAACAAATCATTGTGATTTCACTCACAGTACAGATCTGACTTTGGGCTTAAGTTATCTGGTTAACTAACAAATCATTGTGATTTCTCTCACAGTACAGATCTGACTTTGGGCTTAAGCTATCTGGTTAACTGATAAATCATTGTGAAATCTCCCACCGGACAGATCTGACTTTGGGCTTAAGTTATCTGGTTAACTAATAAATCATTGTGAAATCTCCCACTGGACTGATCTGACTTTGGGCTTAAGTTATCTGGTTAACTGATAAATCACTGTGAAATCTCCCACTGGACAGATCTGACTTTGGGCTTAAGTTATCTGGTTAACTGATAAATCATTGTGCTATCTCTCACTTGACTGATCTGACGTTTGGCTCAAGTTATCTGGTTAACTGATAAATCATTGTGAAATCTCCCACTGAACAGATCTGACGTTGGGCTTAAGTTATCTGGTTAACTGATAAATCATTGTGAAATCTCCCACTGAACAGATCTGACGTTGGGCTTAAGTTATCAGGCTAAGTGAGAAATCTGTGAAATTCCCCTCTGGACAGGCTTGACCTTAGACTTAGGTTGTACAGTTAAGAAATCTGGAGGAAACTCCCCAGCGGACAGGCCTGGCCTGAGGACTTTCTCCGAGGCTCGGATGTATTTCCTCGATGAGAAACATGTTTACAAGAAGCAGACAAACTAGACAAGGAATCGAAGGGTCTGTGTCATGGAAGAAGTCCAGCAGACACATGAGGAGAGGTGCACAGAGGGGTTTACGGGCCTCGGGGTGTTGAAAACGCACCTTTTTCGTCCTCGTCGATGCGCAAAGCCACGGAGATGTACTCAAACGCCTGCTTGTGGTGGTTTCTGATCCGCTCACCGGCGGCATCGGGCTCTGCGGCGCCGAGCTCGGTGGGTCTGGCCGCCATGCTGCGACGGAAGAGCCGACAAGTCCAGCAGATGAGAAGGTAGATCCAGGAGAAGAGCGGGTAGATCCAGGAGACGAGCCGCCGTGCAGAGAGAGACGAGCCCCGCACAGGAGACACCCGATCACGGCAGGATGGAGGAGCAGAGCCGTGGAGCGACCTCGCTCTTCCCCCGGGCGCTGAGTTCATCCACCCGGCTCCACGGATCCAAACTCATCCCCGGAGTGAAACAAACCGAAACTTTAACGCTGCTGTGAAAAAGAAAACAAACTCCTCCGCTCTGACTGGGCTGTCTAGGCGGGGACAGACCGGAAACGCCGTCAGCTCCTCTGCTGTGACGGAAACCAGCGTCGTTCAGTTTCTAACCAAAATAATATTTTTTTTATTTTTAATTAAATAACAATTATTTTGTTTTGCTTGGTTCCTTGTTGTATATCTTCTAGTTATCATGAATTCCTTTTAGTTTTAATTTTATTAACGGCCCGTTTCATGGAAAACTTTTTTTTCTCCCTATTTTGTCAATAAAAGAGTTGATGTAGAAGTTAAACACTCTTAGCGCTTAAATGTTGCAGAATTTTTTTTAAATGTTATTTATTTAATTTATTTACACTCACCGATCTACCTACGCAGCCTACAGAAGTTTAGCCCCGCCCACTCATGCTGACGTTGCAAGGAGCTTAAGGAGCTTCACAATACAGCAAGTTTGTAAGTTTAAGCTTCAAGTCTATTTGTCACTTGCACAACATGTCAGGACGTTCATGCATTGAAATGGTGGTGGCGAGGCTCAGATAATCACTCTGCACAAAGTAAATACGTAAAAGAATACTGAGACTGAAATACAGGGTGTCCCAAAAAATTGACATCATTTTGTAATCTAATAACAGCCAATTCTCCCTCAAATGATCTCAAATTTTAACAAAACTAACCAGGTTTAATTTTTAATGTGTTTTTTCGGGTTTAAGAATGGAGTTCTCTAGAAATGAAAAAGCATTTTGTGTGTTAGAACATGCTCGAACACAGTCAGACAAGAGTGTACAGCGCACATTTTCGAGAAAATTCAATAAAAATGCACCAGCTGGAAAGCAGATTTGGACATGGTACAAAAAATTCAAAGAGGAAGGCTGTCTGTGCAGAGCAAAGGGATCTGGACGACCACCAGTATGAGAAGATATTACATTTGTGAAGCTGTGAAATCGGTTATAAAATCTACATCCCTCTGAATTTCTTGTTTGAATTTTGATAAATAAATCTTGTTTTGTTCAACATGAAGCCTGTTTAATTTCGTTGGCCTGTAACATGTAGTTACTCAGATATTCACATCTCAAATGATGTCAGTTTTTTGGGACACCCTGTACATTAAATATAAACAAAATATGCACAAAATATAGAGACAGGAGGGACCTATGTAAGGAGAAAAAACTCTCTGCTATGTACAAATATATTTATATTAAACAAGGGAATAATCTGTGAAGAATATATACATTTTAAAGTGAGTTAAGTGACTCGGTGTTATTGTTATTTGAAGTGACTTAGTGTTAAAGTGTTATTGTCCATAGCAGTAATATGATATTATAATAATAATGCTGACAGAGTGTCCGAGTGAAATGGTATCTGGGGAAGGACCCACAGCTTCACAGCTTGTTCAGAAACCTGACAGCCTGTGGGTTCATTAACCAGGTTGTTCTAGCCTGGATGCTGCAGAATCTCCTGCCTGATGCAGAATGGTGAACAGGCCGTGTGCTGGGTGACACTGTCTGACCAGACACAGGACAACACAGGGCAATGGAGGTAATTCATGTATGTCATTTTTTAAGGCATAGTAAGATTTAAAAAAGCTTGTTTAAATCTAAAGGATAAAGAGAGGTTGGGAACTACACACACACACACACACACACACACACACACACACACACACACACACACATCGTCTAAACTGCTTATCCTTCTGGGTTGCGGTGGGGTAGGTTGAGAAATAGTTATGTACATATAAATTATGTCTGTTTTTTGTTCATAAAAACCACACAAGGAAAAAAATAAAATAAAAAATGCAGGATTCATTTTTAGATCATTTTAAATTAATGCAGTTCATTTTCCCTCATTTTCTGGAGATGTTTTGTAAAGTTTTGTGCTCCTTTGATGAAGCAACGTTAAAATAAAATCTGATGATGAAATAAAAAATTCTCTAAATGAAATAAAACTAGCGTTTTTTCAGTCTAAGGCTGCGTCCAAAACCGCACACCACCACACTACAGCATGTCAGAACTAGTACACTTCAATAGTGCAGTATGTGTAGTTAGGTAGTATGTTTACAGAGCCCCGCTGGTGACATCCTATAAAAATAAAAATAATGCGTGGCCACGCCTTCTTAACGCGTGGGAACGAGATCCTAATGCGTTGCCACGACTTAGTGCGGCGTTGGGAACGAGATCACGGCTTACCAAGTCGTGGCCAGGCGTTAGGATCTCGTTCCCACGCTTTACTAAGTCGTGGCCACGACTTAATCATCTCATTCCCACGCCTTACTAAGTCGTGGCCACGCGTTATTTTTATTTGTACAGGATGTCACCAGCGGGGCTCCGTGGTTTTGGGCGCCCTTAAATGTGACGGAAGTTACGCAAGCGGACGTAAACTGCGGCAGAACGTGGGATTCTCGTTGGCGTTCCGCGCGCTGGTTGCGCAGGAATCACCGCGTAGATACTAACAACAAACATGGCGGACGGTAAGCGAGCGCTTTCTCTCCTTTTGTGATTCGTTAATGCGCGAAAGTAGCTGGTCGATGTGGTCGATTCGGCTTCAGAGATGCGCTTGATTATTAAATAATTCGTAAACTGTTGAAACAAGTGGTTTCTGAGCGCGGTGTCGCTTCGAAACAGCCTCGGAAGGCTTGGCGGGGCTGGTTAGCTCCGTGTTTAGCCCGCTAAGCTAACGGAGCTGATCGAGCCGCCGGTGAGCTGCAGCCGCTAAAGCTGGATGAAATAACCGCGCTGCTCGGCATCACTGTGGATCAGTCTTAACGCTTTCAGACCCGAAACCAACCTGTACCGCACATGTTCATGTTTTCCTGCTCTTGGGTTACATCCAGCTGATGACCCAGTCCTTCTGGAGCAGGTGAGCTCGAAACTGTGCGGTGCAGGTAAGTGAGAGTAACCTTAACCTAACTTAGTGAACTGAAGGTGGGAAACACCGATTAAAGGCGTTTATCTGATGTCTAGCAATGAATATCAGTGCTGCTCTCGATTATTCGGCAGATAGTTTAGCTAGACTGCTAAAACAGCCTCATTGTCGTTGGCTGTGTTGAAGGGGAGCTCCACCGATTTTCCCAAAATTCTGTATAACTTAATGGTTGAGATATAAACAGAGTCATTCAGAGTGGTTTGGTGTGAAGAGCTCTGTTCTAGAGAAACTTGCCGAGTCAGAATGGTTCACAGTGGTGGTGATAGGAACCAGACGTCCACCTCTAAAAGCTCCCTCACAGAAGGTTATCGCATAAGAGTTTGCTGCCTCATGTCTGAGACATTTTGTATGATGGTTTTGTGATAGTTTTGGCCTAAAATGCATTTTAATCCATGTGTGGTGGAGGAGAACATGCAGGGTGTTATAATCAAAATAGTCCTTAGTAGTAACAGTTTTCATTTTACCATCTTCAGCATTACAAATAAACCCAGAACACACGTGTAGGTTCACTGGTGGGTTTGGATAGTAAATGAAATGTCTACATTTGTGTTGTAGACATTGTGACTCCTGGTTCCTATCAGCACCACTGTAAAGAGATCTGGGTCAGTAAGTTTCTCTACAATGAATCATTTCACATCAAACCACTCTGAATGACTCTGTTTACATTTTAAGGACTGAAATATTCAGAAATTTTGAAAAATTGATGGAATTCCCCTTTAACCCCTGCCATACTAGTTCAGTAGACTGCAACTCAAAGCTTTACCACCAGCATACTGTATAATTTTGCAGTGTTCCATGGGCGAATGCAGGGTACCATTTGATGATTATAAATTCTTTCGTTTGTTTGCTTTCAGATCACACAGACGCAGATCAGAGCATGGAAGGACACACTCCGGTGAGCCACTTCAAAATGCTGCTACAGCCTAAACCAGTGTTTCCCAGCGCTGTTCCTGGAGGCCCACTGTCCTTCACATTTTAGTTTCTGTGCAGAGCAGGGAGACGTCCAGGACCAAGGCTGGGGAACAGTAATGGAAACTAATCAGTAGCTGTGTTTCCATCCACTTACTGCACAAACTGTACGCAATAAAAATTTTTTTTTTTTGCTGCTTAGCAGCTTCTTTCCATCAAACATGCTCTTTTAGCAATAAAAATGCATGAAAGACATTCTGTTTATTTTTTATTTGATCATTTTTCCATCTGAATGCGAGAGATGACTTCTCAGCCATACAGAGCTGTTTGAGCACTTTCCATTTAGAAAGGCTGTAATCTTTTCTGACCATCTCTGTCTGTTGGACCTGAGAAGTGACAGCATTTCTTTTAAAAACTGTTCTCCTCGCCAGTCCAGCTGTACTTCTCCACCATGCTGTTTGTGTTTCTTGTAAGAGGTACATGAGGGAAATCTGTCACATGGTGCTAAACTTATGCATTATTATAAAAAAATATAGATATTGATAAACGATTTTTCCACATTGACAGAATTTTTGAAGCATTAATTTTTCCCACATTAAAATCCTTTGGATGGAAACATTGCTAATGTCTGTGTTGAAACTTTGTCAGATTTGTCTGTGTTAGTCTGACATTTTGCTTTCCTGATTTTCAGGTTGCAGAAAACCCCCACGCAGAATATGGCCTCACAGAAAACATCCAGGTACTGGACAAAAAGCAAGAACATAAATGAACCACAATCCCTCAAAGCGTTTTGTGACCGGTGTTTAAATTGGCAGTACATTAATCCTATAAATCCAAAAGGCGTTTTCCACCGAGCAGTGCAGTACGGCATGGTACGGTTACTAATCTGAATCCAGAAGTGTCTTCATCCCGTTCGAGCACCTCTGTCCGTTTCCCTTTGCGGAACCATCTAATGTTAACAGTAAACAAACAACAGTAGCAAGAAATGAGGAGTTTCACGTTCTGATTTATCTTTTACTGCATTTGTTTTTATGTGAAGAGTCACAGACAGAGACTCTGGCTAACTTTTTATTTTTTAAACAGCTTTCATCAGACTCAAGTGACGTAACTGCCACGATTACATTTGACCAGTGGTGGACAGTGGCTATTAGAGCTGGGCCTTCAATTTGAGCCATGAATGTCAAATCTTGGTCAAAATCTGAAGGAAAAAAAAACACCTCTACAATAACGCATCGTACAAACCCACCTCTACTTCTGCTAGCATCCCTATGGTATTCTAGTAGTTTGTTAGCGCTAAGCTAACAGTGATTTGCATGAACCTTTTTTTTGGCCGTTCTAGATTGAACAGACGTTTGAAGCTTTTAAAAGCTGTTCCATGTTTTACCTAAAGCTTGTGACAGACATATTAGTATGTAGTTTACCTTGTAGCAGTTTCACAGTGACTCTTTCAGTAGAGTTCTGGTTTAGAGCCTCTGCAGCTGTTTTCCATTTCTAGCAACCTACTTAGAATTAGAATGCCGCTCGTATCTGTGGTAAGTGACTTATCTAGAACTTCCAGAAGGCCCCACAAAATTGGTCCCACTTGTTGATTGGTGCAGTCTGCTGTCACCTCATGATTATGCTGACCATGTCGTAACAAGAAGCAAGCATTCAAATGTAACGTCACATCGCATCACAAAGCCTTCAGGATGTCCACACTGGAAACGTCAGCATATGGACAGTGTATAACGGTTAACTGAACAATTAGTCTTAAGATTATTAACTGAACATTAAGCCTAAGCTTTAGTGGTTAAGTGCATTTTTAAATCGACAGTCTTCACATTAAAACAGACCAGCTGTTTGACTGCTGTGCGTCCTAACAAGCCCACACTTTCACTCATGCCTGCAGAGAATAGTGGAGAGCGAGAAGACAAATGCCGACAAAGTCACCAAACAGAAAGTGGATCTACAGACCCTACAGACTCTCCCCACGCGAGCGTATTTGGATCAGACGGTGGTGCCAATTCTTCTCCAAGGCCTGTCCGTGCTGGCCAAGGAACGGTAGGCTTCATCGCGCCTTAACGACTGCAAGCTATAAAAAGAAAATGATTGCAGTGTTGTGCGCACACCATAAATTGATGGATTAAGTTAGATTAGATTACATCTACTTGCATTACACTCTTTAAAAAAGGGTCCCCAGAACTGTTCTTTAATGCAATACCAGAGAAGAACCACTTCAAGACCTTGTTAGTGGATGGTTCTTGAAAGAACCATTGAGATGTAAGTGTGAAGAACCTTTTAAAGGGGCTTTCCGTTATAAATGTTTTTGTGCAGTGTTCTGTAGCGCAACATTATGTCCCTCAGCTTAAATTTAATTTTATAGATTTACATTTTTCATTTTGACCGACGTGTCCCTTTTAAAGAGCTTCCACATAATGTAAAGATTCTGCTGTAGTTAAAGATTTTTTCCTAGATCCAAGCAAAGAACAATTTAGGGACTTTTATTTTTATATTCCTGCTGTAGGAGCAAAACCTCTTACCTTTTACCTTTTTGACATGATTTGAAAATGCCTGTTGCCCTTTACATTGTGTGCGAATTTCATGATGAATGGACCGAAAGAAACGGCCCAAAATTACTTGACTTACTTTAAAAGCACAGTAGGTTTTTTCCTTCCCCTGTAAAGTTATTTTGGAGGTTTTGTTCCGACAGCAGCGATAAGTATAAATGTAATTAATGTTTATTGGTTTTATTTAAGAAGTGAAAGCATTACACATTAAGCATTGCTCAAACATTTAGTTCATTCACAGAACAATCTATACAACTAAATCGCATATTCCTTTCCTTTGTTTATCGTTTGTCCTCTTTTCTTTCCTAAAGGCCTCCAAATCCAATCGAGTTTTTAGCGACGTTCCTATTGAAGAACAAGTCGCAGTTTGAGGATCGAAATTAAGCCAAGGAATAAGCAAAGCTGCATCCACAGCAGCGGAAGAGTTTCCTTTTCAATAGAAACTTAAGTGTCGCACTCATGAAGCTGTTTGCTATGTGGTAGTTTTTTTCTTTTTTTTTTTTTAAACTCAAATAAAAACATTGCAGGAGAAACGAGTATTTTGTATAGTCATTATTTAAACAAGACACTACACAAAGCCTTGCTTTAATTTTTTTTTCAGTTTATTGTCCAGTTTGTTTACAATTTACACTTATTTCTTCCAGAACAGTAGAATTTACATGACTAAAAAACCAAAAAAAAAAAACCACCGGTGAGGGATTCTCCTGTCGTATGTGACCATACAAAATCAATTAAAACTTTACACCATAATTTATAAAATATATATTTCCTCTTCAGTATAAAGATTACACTCTCAGCATATGCAAAAAACTTTCCGTTCAGCAGTAGATCAGTTTAAGACTCTCACAGCTGCCTTCATTTTTGTGGTTGTACTTTCTTTTCAGGGCAGAATGATCCGACAGCCGTTGAGTTAACGGCCAGTGGAAAGGAAGAACTCGGCCGATCTGGGGTTCTTCAGAATTTTACAGGAATCAAATCCATTTTTGTGAGGGTTAGTATAACACAGTCGTATGCAAAAGTTTCAACACCCCTGGTCAGTTATGTTTTGCTGATTTTCTAAATGAAAATAAGTTTATCATTTACGGGGAACCAAATTGAATATAAAATTTTTCTGCAAATAATAGTTCATAATTTCTATTTACTTAACAAAAAAAACAAAACAAAATGTACTGTGCTATAACTTTTGCACAGGCCACATTTTATTTCCAATATTCAAAATTCAGAAACGTACTCACTTTAGTAAATTATTCAAGCATAAAATTTGACCAAACTTTTGCACACGATTGTAGCTTGATTTTGGGTTAAATGATTCTCACTAATGTTAAATCTAAGAAATGGTTTCACACAAAGATTATAAGGCTAAATCAAATGGTCAGATTACTTTGTCATGCGTGGTTTACAAAGTCATAATTGCTAAAACGTAACACCGTAAATAGATTAACAGAGCACCATTTACAAGAATATAGGCCTTTGATATTAACTGTCAAATTAACACAGCTAATATCTTGTAATGCAAAACCTAGAATACAACAATTTTGCTGTCTACAGTACCTCCGAAATGACAGCCACCGTCTGGCAAGAACATTTATTTTTTCCAGATAAGACGCTACATGAGCTTAAGAACATGGTTCATTCTGTGGTGCTGAATACATTTTATATTACTGGGGGTTGATGCTTTGGAATAACTGTTTCTTTGCAAGTTTTTCAAAGACAAGAAGGCAACAAAGAGTATTTAGGGAAACCCAGCCCACATCTGAACACCGTATCTAGCGCCAGAGAAGTCAGTCAAGGCAACTTCTGACCTGGAGCAAATGCAGCAAATGTCATAATAAGAGTGCTGATCTAGGATCAGTTTTGGCCTCACACATCCGACTGAACCAGCATGTTCTGCCCACAGACGTGTTCTAGCTGTAGCAACTGTTGTCATTATGTTGGACAAGCTTTACAGAACATTAGCGAACATAGTAGAGACACACCGACACGGGAATTCTGGGTCGATGTCGATATCTGATATTTTTCTGTACATATTCGTCAATGTCAGTTGTCATTTGTCACAAAATGTAAATATTCAGTCTAAATTCATGTTATCGTTATGGAGAAATGCAGTAATTTCTATAGGAATTACAAATGCAGTAAAATGAAAAGTAAATTATTTTCCACAATAGATTAAATGTGTCATCAAATATTGGTTTGAATTATTTCTCAACTCTAATCATCCAATGCAGGTCTTTCTTTTATATCTGCCAATATTAGGGCTGAATATTTAATCATATTTTTTATCACAATCGCAGTTTGGAGAAGTGCAATTTTTAAGCGCAGCAGTTTTAATTATAAACTCTATTATTCAGCATTAAGTTTTAAGGGGGGGAATTTAATCTAACAACATGGAGCTAAAATGGATTTGTTGGTCTTCATGGAGCTTAATTTATAGTAAATAATCACATTTAATTCACCTGGCCCACTTTGTTTAGCCCTAGCCGATATTATTCTGAAACAACTGGATATCCCTAAATAATAGTATAACATTTTCTGCTCCATTAGCTTGAATGGGATGTTTGCTGACATTCTGTAAAGCTTTTCCCACCTAGCAACAGTTGCTAAGAATAGTTCATCACACTTTCTGTAAGACATCTGATACATATGACCCAAGATTTCAACGCCAGACGTCGTCTACCACAGATACTGCGTTTTCTTCATATCTGACCAGCAGTGCAGAGTTGACTGGCTGTTTGACCCGTGCGGCTGTCATCAGTTAGCTTATCCAGGTGCGTCATCAACCAGCCTGCTCTCAAACACCCTATCGTCTTAGATAAGATCAAAGCCATCTCAGATACGAGGATAAATAAAAGACATTTTTAATTTTTCTCACTGAAATATAGTACACCAAGGTCACTGGTGCGCACCTATGGCTTCCCAGCAGGCAGTACAACCCTCCACGTCACCACTCTGGAGCCTTGGTCAGATATAGTACTGATGAGCTGCCAGGTTGTCCATGAACGGCCGCACCAGGTTGTCCGTGGAGAAGTAGAAGACCAGTCCGAATGTTATGGAGATCGGCAGAGCCGGCAAAGCTTTTTTAAAGATGGCCAGTAACAGCAGAGTGAGGCAGAGACCCTACAAAGACAAAAAGGAGTGCGGTGTAAGCAGAACTGTCTCAAGAGCCTTAAAGAAATCTTCATTAATAATGCTGATGTGGCTACCTATGAATAAAACTATGATGCATTACGCTAAGTGACCCCGATTAAGCTTTCATCCCAGATAGCAAGTGGACAGCGGGCCACTGTTGGCCCACTAAACGAAAAGCCACTTTTCATCGTTATCCTTTGCCAATTAGTTAAATCATTTTAACTGTAATGTAATAAATATAGTCGGTTATACAGCTGTAACCAATCCAGCACAACATATTCAACCAAATTGTTTTATATAAGGCCTAGTCATTCATTTTTTTCTGTCTAATTTTTATAATTGTCAGTTTATTTTCCAAAATAAAAGCCTGTGTGCATTTAAATTCTGCCTGAGGAGATTAAAAGCTAGCCATACCTTGTAATAATCTGGGTGGTCCGAGTGTGGACCAGTACTGGCGTAGTCAGCAGGGTGCTAAGCCACGGACCGATACATGCTTGCTATCTGCAGTTCCTTTAGAGGCCCATCATTTTATTAAGAAAACTTAAATCTATGTTGCTAAATATGAATTAAAATATGGTCTATTATGCTAACTGGCTCCTACTAGCTTCTGTTTACTCTCAGCAATGTTAGCAGTTCTGAGTCAACCATTTATCTGAGCATTCCACTTTATCTTCCTCTAATATTAAAACTAGCATATTTCACTCTAGAGATAACAGGCATTAAACGCCTGCTTTATCTTCAAGGCTTGATTTCAAGTTCTGCAAACAAAGTATACACAGAGATGGAATCAACACTGCAACTCCAAATATGTGGTTATTATATGCAGCTATCAGCTAATGCCTTTTAGGGAAGAAGTGCTTTCATGGAAATATTACCACAAAATATTTAACCTAACAACTACAACACTTAGTTACAGCACAAGGAGTAAAGGAGTACACCTTAAAATAGGGGTTATGGAATAGGAAGCTAAATTTTGGCTAAACTCAGGGTTAACCAGGAGTCTATTATTACATGTAGTCTGTCATTTTCCAGTGAATTATAAAGGGCTTGATGCCGTAGCCATCCGGGGTCGGAGGTCCAAGAGAGCATAACTTTCCTCTCTCTCTCTGACTGGGTAGGATGGTCCCCGCTCTCTCCCCATCACTCAGCGTGATGCTAACAGAATCTGTAGTTAGTGCTCTCCTCCAAGCGTGTTGTGGTCTCCATGAACAGCATAAAAGATGTGGTGATACTTCACATATTTTAAAGGGGGGGCGTGCTCACCCTCACAGCTTGGTAGCATTGTGTGATGGGGGAAATACCCCCTAGAGGGTAGCTAGAGGGTGGGAATCTGCCATGACTAAATTGTAATTAAAATAAACATTTGTCATAAACTCAAATCTGTTTAAAGTGTAAAAACTCTCTTTGGGTGTCTTAAAGTGATGGTTTGGCAAAATATCACATTGTCACAATATCCTCTTTAAATGTAGCCAAGACAATTAATGGAACCTTGAAATAATGGAAGTCGGTCTTCACAGATCGCAGTAAGGCCAAATCCCATTTCTTTTTTTTTACTCCTACCCCTTGTTTTTCAAGTGTCACTTTGCCCCTTGGAACTGAGTTAGAAGGAGTAGTGATTAAAATCTTCCCCTACAAAATAGGACCCTCAAATAAAAAAGAGCAGTACCTCACAGCTGTGCTCTGGCAGTGATAACGTTAGTGGTAAAGTTCAGCGACGTTGCTGCTGGTCTTTCGTTAAATTTAGGGCATCATAACAGGCCTTCAAGGGGGGGAGTGGGTGCGACAGTTATTATCGCCAATCCCTAAATCTTCAGTGATGTGAAGCTGAAGTCAGCTATTGGCTAACTTGTTCGGATTTTTCCGTTCCACCTTAAATGATGCAGCAGTTACATTCTGGCGCCTCAGGCCTCAGAACTGCTGCACCATTTAAGGTGGAATGGGAAATTTAGCAAGCTAGCTACCGAGACATTAGCATACTACTAGTGATTTTTTATGTTTGTTATGAAGAAAACGACCATAATACACTGAAACGACATTAAACTAAGACAATACAGTGGTTATCGAATTTTTAATGGAAAAAATATTCGCATTTGTGTGTTTCCTTGATCATTTATGCAGCTAACTCTCTGTTTGGAGTGTCTCTGAAAAACCTCAGTGTGGAGGGCCATGTAGACCTAACACTTCACCCTACCCTAGACGTGAATGCGCCAAATGGAGGGGTAAGGGCTAAGTAGTAGGAGCAAAGGGGGAAATGGGACTGGGCCTAAGTCATACAGTGTCATACACTGTAGAACAGCGTGAATGGAGACTTCTCCCACACAGGTATGACAGAACAGCTTGAACATCTGAGCTGGTAGATCACTCACAATGAGGATGGCTACGAAGCAGGCCAGCGTAGTGTTCCAGTCTCCTCCTGTGGCTGCGGCCTTCCCCACTAGAACACTGTAGAAGATGAAGTCTCCCAGCCCCAGCTTCACTCCCCCTACACAGAGACAGTCAGTTAGTCAGCTGCTTGTGTAACTAATGCTAGACACTCTGTGACTAATGCCTCCCACTATTAAAAAACTAACACTGTCACAAGAACACCTCCTAAACAGCAACTCTGCCAGACAAAATAGCAGAGCTTTCTATTGCTTTTGGACAAATAGCACAAAATGTAACAGGTTTTAGGTGTTCAGTGTTTATTTTGGGCAGTTGACATAAAAACACAGATCAAAAACTGATGAGTGCTGGTTGTGAATCTTTTATTATTGTTTTCTCATTACCAAGAACTTGAATAATTGTAGTATTAAAGTAAATGTGCATTAAAATGTGCAGAAGTGTGTTCTCTGTATAAAATCTTTCTCTTATAAAATCTATAAGACATGTAATTCGACCAGGGGCGTCCAACATTTTTGCAAACAACTGTATATAGTTTGTGGATTATATTTCCATCTTCACCAATTTGAGTCAAAAAGCAGTCAACTTTATTTCTACAGCTTGATCAGCACTGATTCTAGATCAGCACTCTTTTCTGAAAACAGTGTGAAGTTGACAGATTTGTTGTGCTGTCAGGTTTACTGCGATGGAAACCACTTACTGTCTTCCTCCAGCTCCTCTTCCACTGAGTGACTTCTGTTCTGCCCACGGACTGTCGGTCTCTGAGGCTCCGCCTCTTCCCCTTCCACAGCTCTGTCTTCATTATGATGTGCTTCTTCATCTGAGGCAAAAGAAATACTTTAAATACCCAGACAGGCCAAAACACACACTCTAAATAAGTAAAGGATAACAAATGGTTCTTAGCTTTGAGGTATGGTTCTAGGGAAAAGCCTTTAATTGGCCTCACGCTATACACGCCCATATTAATCAGTTTTAACTCTTAGAAGTCCCTTAAATTAGTGTTGTGAACCCACATGCATCTCCACTTCTTCATATAGCCTCTCACCACATGATCAGAAAGCCAGAAACAGTCAAGACAGAAAGTCTTATGTCTTTTTATATCATCTACATACATTTATTAAAGCAATAAAAAGGACAATACAGACATTTGTATTGTGTTAAACAGAAATCGCTTTCGTCTCACAGCACACAAGCGTCCGGTGTGAAATGGGCTTAAGTCGCTCTGAATAAAAGTATCTGCCAAAAGCTGTAAATGTAATCAAGAGCCACATTTCACAGTTCCATTATAATTAAGGCTTTTCTCTTCTTGTTATGACTAGAGATATTCTCAGACAGTCATGGTGCCATAATGACTGGAATATCGATAACGGAGTTTGACACACTGACCTGTACTCCGGTCAGCGTTATCAGTGGCTTGAGATGGACTGGCCATCCCTACCATCCAGACCATTGCAGCTGAGAGAGAGAGAGAGAGAGAGAGAGAGAGAGAGAGAGATGTTAACTTTACAGTAAACAACAACTAGTGTATAGTAACTGCATAAACCAAGTTATTATTATTATTATTATTATTATTATTAAGCAATATTATAATAGAGATAATACAATGTTTCACAAAAACAATAAAGAATAAGTACTTGAGGTTTGTAAATGAAAAAGAAGACAATAAATACATTAAGCTTAATTATATCCAGTGTTCCCTAAAAAGGATAGAGTCTTTCTGACTTGAATATTTTTACACTTCCAGAGATCCAGAGTGCTCAAACAGATACTTACTTTACTTAAGTTTACTTAATAAAATGAACTTTAAGTATACTTTTTTGTAAGGGTGATCTGGTTGAGCTGAACCTGAATGGGTTGTAATGGACGTGAACCCATCGTTACCCGTCAGGATGAGTGCGTGGACTGTAATGTAACTCACAGGAGTAGATGAGTGCAGGGAAGATGGGCTCGTTCCTTTCCTGCGCCGTTTCCACCAGCATCCTCAGCGGACCCTTGGGGCACAGCACGGCTATCAAATCTGCAGGAAAGATCACAGCGGACACTTTTAGATGAAGACTAGTTCTTGACTTAAAAAATGATTTTGAACTGAGAATCAGTGACAGTCAGTGAAATGAAGAGCTTATTTTCTGCATGAAGGTTAATCTGAAGTAAAATTAGCACTGGAAGCCATGGGGCCATTTTTCAGAGTGTGATTAAGACATTTCGGGCTGGTTCCCTGAACATGGATTAAGCTCTATCTTGGACCTGACCGCAGTGCCAGTAGTGCATCACCATTGGAAATTCCTCTTAGTCCGTGTGTGGGCTTGGAAACTGGTTGTGGATTTCTGCTCATCCAGTGTTTCTTTTGAAATCAAAGGTAATAACAACATTTTGTCCACTTTTGCTGCAGTAACAGCCTCTACTCATCTGGGAAGGCTTTACACTAAATGTTGGAACATTGCTGTGAGGATTTGATTGCAAGCTACCACATCAGCATTAGTGAGATTAAACGATTAAAAGTATTAAAAAAAACGATTAAAAGTTATTGCTCTACTGCTTCACAGCCCAAGGCTGGGGGTCTTTAAACCCCTCTAGCAGAGCTTGAAATATCTGTCCGAACCTGATGGGACTCGACTGCTCATGTTGGGCTCAGTCGGGTTCAGGCCGGCTAACGTTCGGGATGTTGTCCGAAAGTACTATTACTTGACGAATAAGTTAAAGTGGAATTTAAATGTAAATTCGGACAGCTGATTATTTTATCTTTTTTATTTATTTTTATTTTATTCATCCATGATCTAATGATGGCTGTTACTGTTGCTCTGCTGTAATTTAACTGGCACTCTGGCCGATGATGGGCTGGTTCTGGTCAGTTTCAAGCAGAATTTTGTTGGGTTCAGACTTAGAAAGAAGATTCTTGGGCTGTATTTGGGTTTGGACCAAAATTTCAGGCCCAATAAAAGCTCCAACATGTTTTGGCTTTGGACACGGTTACCTTAAATGCATGTTTTTTGGGCATGCTGACCTTAGGGTTCATGTGCTCCACAGCGTCCCACTCTATTGGTCAATGCTTTTCTATAGAGATTATACAAGCTGCGTGCATATGCACCACTAAATTCCTGCATCAGCACCTTAAAGTAGCTGAATTCCCTCATTAGAAGGGGTGTCTTTATATAATGTAATACACTGGATTTCTGATTGAGAAGAACTGTTAACAGCTAATAGAGTCTCAGACTGGGAAGATGACATTTCATCCCCTACAGGATGTGCTAAATATGTACGACTAAACAAACTCGCTATTAATGAAAAACAAGTGCAAATGCTGAAAAGAGGAAGCCAACAAATGAAAAAGAAACCAAGAACTAGAAGCACATATACACCACAATCGCAAACTGGCTACCTTCTGAGAACGAAGTGTCTAATGCCCAATTCAACAGTTCCAAAATGTCAACTGTACAGTACAACAAAAGATCTTAGTAACATCTGTTACTTGAAAGGTTTGCTTTGCAGCATTTCTATTGGTCCATTCATCATTAAATGTTCATATAACGATAATTTGATGGTTTACTGAGGACAAAAATTTAAATAATCAAAAGCGTTTATCCCAGGGCTGCCCAAAGTGTGCCCCAATTATAGAACATATATCATGATAAACACATTAAAATCTCCAAAAGCATCTCAAACTAGGCTACAAACATGGAGTTACATGTAGAAGCGATTAGTTTCTCGTGTGGTGCTGCATCTCTAAAATCAGCTCAAACTGAATTTTACAGAGATCCGAGCTGTGAGTAAAGGAGTTAAAAGTTTTAGGTCTTAAATGAAGCAGTGCAACTCTGTTCTCCTTTCATGTTTCCAAAGTGGAAAGCATCCAGTAAGATGCCACAGTTTACCCGTTCTCCCAACGCATTGAACTTGGTGAAATTCCATTAAAAAAGCGCTTCGCGTCTGGTGTGTATAGTTTTGAAGCACAAAAAAGAGACTGATACCGATATCCTTGTGCATCCCTACATTACATTTTGTTTCCCAAGACAAAAAAGTTGGCACCCCTGGTTTAACCAATGCTGAGACATATGTTCTCCAGCCTCACCGTAGACAGAGATGGCCCCTAGTATGACCCAGGCTGACCACTCTGGTAGGTATTTGATGAAGACGAGGGCCATCAGAGCGCTGATGACGATGAGGTAAGCCTGCTGAAGCTGTAGAGGACCCTTCCAGTGGATACAAATCATCCCCACCGCTCCAAAGTTCCAGATAATCATCGCCACCGTCGGATAATCCATCGCCACATTATACGTCTTAAACACCTCCCTGAAGACAGAGGGTTAGAAGCTGCAGTTACTGGCAGTGAAAACAACAAAAGCAAGGTGTAATTTTATATAAATGCTTTCTTACTCGTAACTTAGAAAAACTGTGTGGAAAGAGCAGCCTGTAACTTTCTATTAATAAGGTCATTTGTGTGTAAGTACAACCCCATTTCCAAAAAAGTTGGGATGTAAATGTAAATGAAAACAAAATGCAATGATGTGCAAATCATTTAAACCCTATATTTAATTGAAAATAATACAAAGACAACATATCAAATGTTGAAACTGAGATATGCCCATTTTGAATTTGATGCCAACAACACGTTCCTAAAAAGTTGGGACGGGGGCAACAAACGGCTGGTAAAGTTGTGTAATGCCAAAAAAAATAAAAAAAACACCTGGTGGTTAATCCCAACTTTTTTGGAAATGGGGTTGCAGAAGAAGAGATAGTTTATTATGATTTAAAGTCGAAGAGAGTTAAGAGTAGTCTTGTTAGGTGGAAATATTAACTCTACAGTTTCTAAAATGCTGAATAAAACATGCAGAAGCACTAAAAGGATAATTATCACATTTGCACTGTCTTATTTAGGCTCACTACTGAGTAATATAAATTGCATTTAAAATAGCTTTGTTCGTAGATTAAAGTAATTGTCTATAGGATGTTACTCTGGAGGATCATGGGGGAATATGCAATACATTTCATTTAAAAATAAAGGCTTTACAAAGACTTAAGTTCCCAGATGAAGTTTCTTTTAGCACAGCGATCCGCCTTTAAAATCTGTAAGAACTGTGAACAAATTCTTTGCGAATGTGGCTCAAGAGCATGAAAACGACATCACAGCATCGTAAATAAAACATAACACAATATATATTTTAATAACATTAAAGGTCAAAATCAGTACTGAATCCACTTTTTAGTTCCTATGAAGCTACAATAGAACTTCCTGTTATATTAGTTACACAAAAGAAGCAAACACTCCACAGCGTGTAACCAGAAGCTGCAATACCCGCCACTCTATTATTACAGTTTATTTCTCTATAAAGCCCACAGAGAAGGGCGTGACTCACCCCAGATACATGTAACTGAACCAGAACAGCAGCATTAGAGACGACAAGATCAGCCAGCCATGGATAAACTGGTAAAAGAATAAACAGTATGATTACAAACATTCCTGTCATATAAAAATATTAAACATATGACTCTGATATTCAACATCAAGGCATTAAATCTAGGGGAGCACAAATTACAGTGGCCAATATATTAATCACATATAGAGAAAATGAATTATCATCATCATCAATCCCAGGGCTGAACGATTTGGGGAAAATATCTAATTGTGATTTTTCTGATCAATATTGCAATTTAAATGGGGGATTCACTGATTTTACAACATCTCTACATAATTGATGTAAAGAAAGTCATTCAGTGTGGTTTGATGTGAAATTTGGATTAGGAACCAGGCGTCTGAAGAGTTTAAAGGCTTTCCCTCACAGAAAGTTATTACATGAAACGGTTACAAATACACTACCTGAGACTGTATTTTCATCGCAATACCTTTGTGATAAAATTGTGAACTAAAACAGTTTTAAAGGCATGTAACATGTTCGTGCTGTGGAGGTGCATGCAGGGTGATATAAGGCAAAATAGTACAGAAACAAAACGTTTTTTAGATTGATGGTTATTTTACCATCATCAACATTGTTTAACAAAAAAGTTAGAAGGCTAATAAATCTACCATAATGGGCAAATTTTATTTTATTCCTGTTGTTAAAGCCTGGTGCAGCTTGAATAAGCTTCTTTCACCTCCGAACAGATGGGTGGCATGCACACTCGTTTACCATCAGAAATAAATGTAACAGAGAGCATACCGGCTATCAGTCCAGACCATCAGGAAACTTACTTGGACTGCACCTGGACTTAAAACTGATTGTTGCCTCAAGTCAGATAAGAATAGAGTCTTGACCGCTGTGCTCGTCTCCAAAGAGTCTGGTATACAGAGTTTGCAGCTGCATGCTGCTAGTGATAAGCTAGAACTTAGACTGATAAACAAATGTTTCTCCATCTTCCCCCCTTTTCCCTTTCCTAAATCTTTCCCCTCTTGACATCGGACAGCCGGGATGCTACAAAAGCTTACACCGTTTTATTTTTGTTGCTGTTGTCACTGCATCAGTGAACCACGCAGCACACGAAACCTAGATTTTACCTGTCAGGATGCTTTATTAACTAACAGTGTACAAACGGTGGCTCTACAAGTGCTGCTGTCGGTTGTGTGACGTCAACTAAATACCAGAGAACATTCTAGAACAATGTGAATGGGGGGAGACATTCTAGAACAGCGTGAATGGTGGGGGAGACACTCTAGAACAGAGAAAGGGGGTGGGCATTCTAGAACAGTGTGAGGGGTGAGGGAGACATTGTAGAACAGCGTGAATGGGGGGAGACATTCTAGAACAGTGTGAATTGTGGGAGACATTCTAGAACAGCTTGAATGGGGGAGACATTCCAGAACAGTGTGAATGTGGGGGGACATTCTAGAACAATGTAAATGAGCAGAGGCATTCTAGAACAGCATGAGCAGTGGAGAACATTCTAGAACAGCGTGGACTGGGAGGAAATTCTAGAACAGTGTGAACAGGGGAGAACGTTCTAGAACAATGTGAACATGGGGGAGACATTCTAGAACAACATTAATGGGTGGAGACATTCTAGAACAGCGTGAGCAGGGGAAGAACATTCTAGAACAGTGTGAAATGTGGGAGGACATTCTAGAACAGCGTGAGCAGGGGGAGGACATTCTAGAACAATGTGAATGTGGGAGGACATTCTAGAACAGCGTGAGTAGGGGGGGGACATTCTAGAATCATGTGAATGTGGGAAGACACTCTAGAACAGTGTGAAAAGGGGAATAACATTCTAGAACAGTGTGAAAGGGGAATGACATTCTAGAACAGTGTGAACAGGGGGAGAACATTCTAGAACAGTGTGAACAGGGGGAGAACATTCTAGAATCAGCACCAACCAAACAAGACATCTGATCTGGACTGCGATTCTAGATGATTTCTATGAATAAATTATATCATGATCACATTTTATTCATATAAATCATGCGTGTTTCTCCAACCAACAAGAGCTTGTTGGATTCTCAAAGAAGATTTTTTACCTTATAGCAACGATACTTGTACAACACCACCAGAAATATGGTCATGACCACAATCACGCTGATCATGATAATGGTGTTGAGCACAGAGTTCAACAACCTCTGGCCCACAGAGTTGGTGTCCTCTGTGAATGGAGTGTAGATCCTAAAAAAAAGGACAAACAGTCATTTACGTGAATATCTGAGCCAAATGTGAGAATAAATAAAGAAGACTGCTGAAAAGTAGTGCTCGTTATGCTGCAAACCCCCCAAAACACAACCTAACCTTCTTAATAATGTAATGATTACGTTTTTGCAATATATCATAAATCAACAAACAAAAACAACAATATAATTAAGTTAAGAGGTGTTTCTTTAACTTACAGCTGCTGGCCGTTTTTCTCGGTGTAGAAGCTGACAGACTTGATGGTCGCCACGACAACCACCATACAGAGCGTGACCGGGACGAAGAGCATGATAACGTGTTTGGCACCATACTTCAGCGTCAGCTCCTCATCCTCACCGTCCGGGACGTGGCCAGGGTCTCGCCCCTCTGCCGCGGCAGTGCCCCCGTGGGTAACACTCCCCGCCTCAGAGTCTGAGTTAGCAGGCCGGCGCTGAGATAAGACGATGAAGATGATGAGGACGAGCACAAAATAGTGATGAAGATGAAGAGTACAGTTATGCATACTACACAGCTATGCATGTACACAGATGTACAATTAAGGGACTAGTTTAGCCAATTCACAATTTTCCCTTCAAGTCAGCCAAGACATGTTTGTATGTACACTGAATTGGCTAAATTATTTGGTAAAAAATGTTTTATTGTCTTTTGGCATACATATCGGTACATATGTTATCATAAAATCATAGAACATAACCATTCCAACTAGTCTTAGCCATCTTGAAGGGAATTTGTCTTCTGTAATTTTTTATAGATAGCAATAAGTCATTACATATAAATAAACTTACTGATTTGGTTTAAGAGTACTTAACAACTCAACACAGTTTGAGGCAAGTTTGTAATTCAGTCATGCAGTTAGCACAACGCTAACTGGTCTACATAAGCTTCTATTACTTTTAAGCTGCAGACCTCAATTCCAAGAAAGTTGGCACAGTATGTTAAAGAAAAACAGTGATCTATAAATCCACTTCGACCTATATTTAAAAAAAAAAAAACAGTACAAAGACAAGATATTTAATATTTTATCTTATCACATTCTCTTTTTTTGTACATATATGTTCATTCATAAGCTGACACCTGCAATACTTTCCAAAAAATATTAAACAGGGCTATTTAAAACTAAGAATACTGTGAAATGATCAAAAAACATCAATGCAATCATTCAAATCATAGATTTTAGTTATTTTACGATCTGCAGTGCATAATATCATTAAGACTCAGGGAATCCAGAAGATTCTCTGTACATAACACACAATAGCGAAAACCACTCCTGAATGCACATGACCTTCGACCCCTCAGACACTGTACTAAAAGTTATGGGCTCGGGAATACTTTGACAAACTGCTGTCAATAAACACTGCCCGTCGCTGTATCAACAAACGCAAGTTGAGACTGTACTACGCACAGTGGAAGTCATATCAACAACTTCCAGAAACGCTGCCGACTTCTCTGGGCTCAAGCTCATCTGTAATGGACTGATGCACAGTGGAAACATGTACTGTAGTCTAACAAGTCAACTTTCAGACTGTTTCTGGAAATAACGGACATTGTGTTCTCCCAGTCAGACAAGAAGAAGACCATCCAGACTGTTACCAGTACAAAGTTTAAAAGCCACGGTCTGTCATGGTAAGGGGTGGTATTAGTGGCACACACTTAATGCTTACTGAAAATATGTGGCACACTATGAAGCGCAAATAAGACAATGAAGGCTTTTATACTGTTACGCAGCTAAAGACTTTTATAACAGAAGAATAGAAAAAAAAAATCTGCTTTCAAATTGGACCAATTGGTGTCTTAGGTCCCCAAACGATTATTAAGTGCTGTTAAGTCCTTAAGTCCTTTTTTCCTGCTGCTGTTAGGCTGTACAACCAGCACTGCTCCCAGTAGAACCCTCCTCCACCCCCATTAGACCTCACACACCTACAGAACATAGACTGTGGAATTCGTCACCAATACCTGTGTGCAATATAATCAATATTATGTGCAATATTTTTAAAATATCTCTTTAGTGTAAAGATCTTTTGCGTTTCTATTTATAACGTTTATATTGTTAACTCCTCACTGTCCCATGTGTAACATAAATCAGTACCTCATGTGCAAAACTCTATGTGAAATTTGGGCAAAATAACCTTACGGTGTAAATATTAGCTTTTATTTATTTATAATCCTTTATATTGTTAATTTTTTTGAAGGACAGAATTTATATTTTTTATCTTATTTTTTAAAAACCTTGTTAAGTAGTTAACAAGGTTAATTACTTGCTTGTTAATTCTCTTCTTGTTACTTCTTATATTTTCTTGAATGCCTTGCTCTCCCTTTGCTGCTGTAACACAGAGTTTCCCCATAGTGGGACTAATAAAGGATTGTCTTATCTTATCTTAACCTATTCGACCCCTTTGACACCACCGATGGTTCCAAAAAGCACTTCGTCATATTCCTCATAACTTTCATATTTCATAAGCTACATTCAGAAGGTGGGGGTCGTATGAGAGCTGTAACTGTCTTCTTTCCAGTCAAATAGATGGGTGATGTAATTTTAAACCCTTATAATAAAAGAAGCTGAACTCACAATTTTTTTTTCTACTGAAAGTCGACCCATTTTTCCACAAATCTGGGCTATAAACTATAAACAGATGGCGTCTCTTCAGTGATCTGCTCTGTAAAAATTATTTTTATGAAAAAATTCAAACAGGGTCTGAGATTTTTGGCTTTCAGCAGTGAATTGTAAGCATATAGTAATATGTGTGATCATAAAACACATTTTCTGTTTTTGAGGGAAGGTTTTACAAAAAAATCTGGGGTAAGGGGGGAAATAATGTACACTCAATTTTTTTGCTCAACTACCCTTTTAGAATTATGCATATTGTGTATAGACATAACAGTACAGTGGCACATACTATGTACCAGCATTTAGTGCAAATGTGTATGCTGTATTTTGCACAGTGCATTCACAGATGTAACTACAGTACATACAGCGATGTACTATGCAGCTACACTGACATATACTATCTTAGTATCAGTATCAAGATATTTCTGGCATTATAAACACTGAAATACTGCATAAAGACAGGCTTCATATCTCAGAATGAACATGCTGATCTCATATTAGCCCCTCCTACTCTTTCAACTGTATGAGGATGTGAAAGCCAATTCATATGACCACAATCACAAGGGCAGAGCGAGCTGCCTCAAGTGCATAAGGCCTGTGGAGCCAGCTGCGGCTTCCAGAGGTGGAAACTATACAGCTCTACATCCACTTATTAGGCTACATAGTCAGTCATTGTTTAACAGTATGGGCAGCATAACATCTTCAAAATCACACTTCTCGACTTACTACTGCTCACTAATGTACTGACGAATCACTGAGACCAGTCACGTGCATAGAGCAGATTTCCATTAAAGATATTTTAATGGGAAAAAAAGTCTTAACATTTTGACAAGATTAACAAGATTAGCTGGTCTGAAAGTCGGACTTTAGCACACGAAAGGGCTGCTGATCCTTCAGATTTTCCAAAAAACTACAGTGGTAACATTTCTGACAGGACAAATTATGTAAATATGCAAAAGTGCATACATTTACAGTCACGTGACACAATTTTCATGATCTGTCTCTCCCACAATAAACCAAACGTTTTAGCCGGAAGCATTCTGGGAAACAGCTTCCAAGAAGCCTTTATCTCTGTACATCCTCATTTGCCTAAAGCACATTAGAAGGGCAGCTTTTTGCATCATGAGAGCAGCTGCTTCTGCACCACAGTCTGCTGGAAAATTCTGGTAACTGTGCTGGTCAGCTGAGACCAGAATTCCAACAACGGTTTTCTGTTGATTCTGTTCCTTTTTTGTCATTCTTGTCAGAAAGGAAACCAAACTAAAGAAAACGTCTACATAGTTTGTGATCCTTTTGTGTTCTGGACAGTGCAGTACTGTGGCTTTTGTATCAGACATTCACTGGATATCTGACTTTCTCTCCTTGTTTGCTCATGAAATAAACATCCAAACCTACATTTTCACACTCCTGAAGTACAGAGAAGAAACCACAACCAAATATATTTTAAATAATAATAATAATAAAAATAAATAAATAAATAACCTTTAAATCTCAGTGAACATAATGGTCCGGAATGAAGGAACGTACTGCTGTGTAATGAGCCGCTGTGCTATATGTCATTTTATACAACAGTTAGTTTCGGCCACGCAAGCTGACTGGTTGAGAGGCGTTCTAACTGTGCTGTTCTTTCACCATAACATCACGTTTTTTTCACGAACACTGTATCACTCCTCTGAGACGGTGTTGCTAAGCAACGACTTTGACAGCTGTTGGAGACGCTCAAGCCATTTGAACGTTTTTACTTCTTACTTTGCCACAAACAGAAAATGGACACTTTTAAGATCACATTTGACCGACAGCCAATTTGGTCAGACTCTGAAGATGAGACGACACTAAATTCCCAAACTGTCATCACCACTGAGCAGCTTTTCAGTCGGCAGCTGTGACAGAAGAACAGCTAAACGACCTGGAATCAGCCAGAAATGAACCCAATACCATTCGCCAAACAAAATGGGCTGTAAGATGCTTTACAGACTGGCTGGAACAAAACAACATTAATACTGATCTGGCAAAAAATGACAAGACTGAGCTAAACCTGATATTGCGGCAGTTTTATGGCCCAGTCCACGCTTCAGAAGGCGAGGTTTACAGCAGACTGTGCAGAGAGTGAGCGGAGTTCGTTACTCTGACGTAGCAACAAGCTGCTCGATAAGGAACTATAATTTGGCTGAAGGAACATTAAAACATATTAAATGCCACATTCACAGCCCAAATTTATTAATTTCTTACTTTATTTATTTAACTGTTGTATAAAAGCAATAGACCACTGGAGGTCATGAGTGGATGATCACGGCTGTGATGTTACTCTGCGATAACACACTGCCTCTCGTGTTCTATTGCTCAAATATTCAGTATTGTGTGTGTTGTAACATGCATGTGATGCGGTTGTACCTAGAACATTCTATTTTTGTCTACCCCTATATGGTCATGTCTGTCACACCTTTCACTAGTCATGTATGACCTGAGCCTAATCTGTGACTGTCCACTGTTCAGTGGACTGGCTAAATGTCTAGTACCTGCGCACAAGAAACATAAAACATACTGATGTCACGCCTTATATGATTCATGCCAACTCATGACTTCAGTGTGAGTGGGCGGGGCTAAACTGCTGTAGGCTAAACAGGCAGATTATTTTTATTATATTTTTATTGTCGATTAATCTGTTGATCGATTAATCGATTAACTCTTTGTTCTATAAAATGTCAGAAAATGGTGAAAAATGTCGATCAGTGTTTTCCAAAGCCCAAGATGACGTCGTCAAATGTCTTTTTTTAGCCACACCCCAAATATATTCAGGTTGATGTCACAGAGAAGTAAAGAAACCAGAAAATATTCAAATTTAAGAAGCAGGAATCAGAATTTTACTAACTTTTCTTAAATAATTACTCAAATCGATTAATCGATTACCAAAACAGTTGCTGATTCATTTAACAGTCGACAACTAATCGATTAATCGAATAATTGTTGCGGCTCTGATATGGACTGTATTAACTTTGTGCTTTATCTTTCCTGACGTCCTGAAACTTTAACAATGTTTCCACACTTCACCAAACTCTTTTATAGAAAGTCCATAAAACTGACTGTCTGCTGTTCAGTGTGGTGGCTACATGTCTGGTACCTGCGCGTAAACTTCAATTCCCCAGATATACGGCTGCTCCCTGGTTTTTGGTGGATTTGGATTCTTCAGGTATCATAGATCACCGACGTTGTAGTAATTAATGGGGGACCATCTAAACAGTGCAATTTCCATGTATTTAGCTAACAGAAGGCAAAATCATGTCAAACCACTTAGTAAAGACAGTGGCCCTTAAGACAACTACAAATCCCAGATTGTATAAGAATTTGCCTTCTTTTAGTTAAATACAAGGCAAATAGAACTTAGAAAGAAGTCATGTTATGCACATTATAGACGCTCCCTTAATCACTAAAGCATCTGTATCTGCGTTTCCCAACCATTATTTTCAGCAGACTTTAAGAAACAACTTTTTATTATCATATTTATTTGTAGTTTGTACTCAGGAGCAAAGAAATGAAGGTTTAATCATTTTGAGATGTTTATTTGATGAGAAATCGAGAAGAGAGTGTTGAACATCCAGCAAATCAGACTGCGCTGTCAAATAGGTGTGATGGTCAGGTGTGCACATACTTTCATCATATGTCCCAGTCTTAATTCACAAAAATCATGCCACAGCATTTTTTGGGGTTGCATGAGTTTTAAACCAATATAAGATTGTCAGCAGTAGAATTTGCAAACATTTCTTTCATACATTTTCAATGTACCAGATAAAAAATGCACCTAAAGTATATCGTGGTCTCCTGTCAAAGAATAAATTATGTACAGAGACACTTGTACATTCGCAAGCCAAAGTCGTGTGAGCTGTAGTTCCATAAAACCACTGAGGAAAGAGTAAAGACCCTTGTTCGTGTGCGTCAGCCACACACTCACCCGTTTTGGCTCTGTCGTGCTGTGCTGCGGGTCATTCTGCTTCGTGTACGAGGGCAGGGACGGACTTTCAGACTGCACTAGCGCCGTCCTCTCGTTACAAGCATCTTCTTCGCTGTCCGAGGTGTTCATGAATGGAGCGGGGTGGGGGGCAAATCACACACAGCTGCAAAGAAGGGGATTTTCTGTTGGACAAGGCAAAGATAATGCAAAGATAGTGAATATGCAAAATCAACGAAAAGGATTACACAACTTAATCAAGCACTTCATTAAACATATTGATATCATGCCATATATGATTTCATGCCACCTCATGACTTCAGTGTGAGTGGGTGGGGCTAAACTGCTATAGACTAAACAGGCAGATATATTTAGATGTGTTGATTTCCATGACATCACAAACACACTGAATTCAAAATGGGACGTTTTTGCCACTTATTTTCCATATATGCACTATATCAACTCAAGAGGATATATGGACTATATAATCCATATATGGACTGTAGTGACATTGGACTGTATCATTCCTGTCGTCCTGAAACTTCAGTAATTGTATTATATATTTATTCAGTATTGTCAGTACATGTCGTTACCTGCGCCTC
>NW_023494808.1:11071142-11106142 GCF_904425465.1 Colossoma macropomum | reverse complement strand
ATCATATGAGGCCAAAGTCCTCTGCTTTCCTGCGTTTTATATTTTTTAAAGAAGTGCTATTTTCATTAAGCTCGAGGAGGAAATGTGCCCAGGTTAGGCTTATAATCAGACCATCTCTTCTTATGTAAATGATATTCACCCATAATAATGAAGTGCTGTACAAAAAGAAGTACTTTATCATCTAATCTGCCCACCGAAACACAAACACTAACATCTGACACATCCAGTGTAACACAGTGTCCAGTGTTTTCCACATCAATCCACTACACTGCAGTATAAGTTCAGTGGTGAAACAGATGGAGAACTGTTTAAATAAATAAATCTCTCTAGAACACTTTTAACAGTGACTGTACATTTTCTTCATAATATTTTAGTATCCATACAGTATTTATAACATGCTTTATTCCAATTTGTGTTCCCAGACACAAAAGGCCATTATGGTTGTTTATGAATTCTTTCATTAGATATTACTTTCCTAATATACTTGTTTGTACAGTTTGTACGTATCACTATTTGCTGAACCCTTAAGAAGCTGTAACATTTGCTGTGGTATAGCATCAAAAACTGTAGCATATTCTTTGGTTGTGACTGGCTCTCCAAATTTATGGAGAAATTCACTGTACATATATATATATATATATCATCTAAACCGCTTATCTTTCTGGGTCGCGGTGGGGTGCCCATCCCAGCTGCCTTTGGGCGGAAGGCAGAATACACCCTGGACAGGTCGCCAGTCCATCACAGAGCATATATATATATATATCAACAAAAAGCCATCAGCATTCAAAAGTTGTTTCACTGATGTAATATTATTATCAAACCATTTTTTTAAAAAAGAGAGATTTATTGACCAGCTTGTCTGAAACATCCAGTGTAACACAGTGTCCAGTCTTTCCTCTTACAAAGTTTTCCACATCAATCCAAAACAAAATTTTTTTAAATGCCTTTATTTTATTATCCATACAATATTTATAACATGCTTTATTCCAGTTTGTGTTCCCAAATACAAAAGGCCATTATGTTTGTTTATGAATTATTTCATCAGGTATTACTTTCCTAATATACTTGTTTGTACAGTTATATTTAAGGATATCAGTGTCCCCAGTAAAGAGACCTTTCCCTATGACATCCGTATCACGGATCTGCTGAACCCTTAAGAAGCTGTAACGTTTGTTGTGGTATAGCATCAAAAGCTATAGCATATTGTTTAGTTGTGACTGGCTCTCTCTCTATATATATATAGGAGCAGCACGGTGGCGCAGTGGGTAGCGCTGTCGCCTCACAACAAGAAGGGCCTGGGTTCTTTCCGTTCTTTCTATGCGGATGTTGCCTGTTCTCTCCATATCTGTGTGGGTTTCCTCCCACAGTCCAAAGACATGCAGTCAGGCCAATTGGACATGCTAAATTGCCCCTAGCTGTGAGTGTGTGTGTGTGAATGTGTATGTCTGTCTGTCTGCCCTGCGATGGACTGGCGACCTGTCCAGGGTGTATCCTGCCTTCCGCCCAATGACAGCTGGGATAGGCTCCAGCACCCCACCGCAACCCAGAAGGATAAGCGGTTTAGATGATGTATGTATGTATCTATATATATTTATATATATATATATATATATATATATATATCAACAAAAAACCATCAGCATTCAAAAGTTGTTTCACTGATATAATCTAATTATCAAACCATTTTTTTAAAAAAAGAGAGATTTATTGACCAGCTTGTTGTTGTTGTTGTTGTTGTTTGTGTTGTTGTGTATTTTTTTGTTGTTTACCGTTACTGTTACTGTGTTTTTAGTAACTTTACCTCTTTACTGTTGAATGTTTTATAGTTTATCTGTTGACTGGCCCCTTTTGTAACCCAAGCTCAATCAAACCTCTACTTTAAAGGAAAAACACAAAGAAAAGCCAGCTTGAGTTTTCAACCAGAATTCACGTTATAATACATCATAATACACTGTTTTTATTTGTTTGCTTGTTTGTTTATTACTATGTATTGTTGTATGTAAACGTTTGTGCAGTCAAATGACACGTTTTGTTGATTTTCTAAGTGTAGAAAATGTGAATACATCCTCTACAGAGAACACATTTCCACACATTGTAATGCACAACTGCTGTTATGCAGTTTAATAGACTGGGGCAAAAAAAATGTGGCCGGTGCAAAAGTTATTTTAGATTTCATGTTTTTCCCACAATATGTCAGTTATTGTGCCCAATGTTTGGCAGAAAAAGGCCAAATTTAGGAGTGTTTCCAGCAGAGGATGTGTTTAACTTATTCTCACTTTTAAAAATCATCCAAACATGTATAGACCACTGCAGTCGTGTTGTCATTTTGTAGTGGGCGCCATACTCCATTGCCCATATTAGGAACTCCTGGTCTAGGCTCCATTTCTCTATGGCCAGAATGAATGGAGTTTTCAAAAAATCTCCTCTATCGCCCCCTGCGTTAGATAAAAATGTTCAGAACCCGATACGTTTTGTCCTATGAATGTTCTTCTCCCGAATATCACTGGATCTCTGAATTACAAGGTCATTAAAGAGTTGAAATACGAATATTGCTACATGTAAGCTAAAGCTGCTGCACACTGAATTCACGTCATTAGACTGGCAGTCTCCTTAGAAACCATGCAAACCAGCACGCTTTCTCAGTGTGGTGGTAGAGGGCGCTCCTGAGTGAATCCAAAATGAATGGGTTAAGATGGAGCATTTGAGCAAAATCATAGTTTATAAATGCAAATTACATTTTTAATGTAAAATAATACAATCATATCCTGAACACAGAGCAGCATAAAACATTTTAACACTGCTGTTATATTTTTAAGAGCTTTTAAACTCGAGGAAGAGGCCAGGCTCCTCATAAACCGGCTCTGGTATTTCCATGTACAGACTGAGGGCAGATGCAAAGAAGGAAAGAAGAACTAAAGAAGCAGGTTTCCCTGCAGTTACATGTTCTTCATCTGATACTCACTGAAATATGATCGATCTTTCCGTTCTGTACCCAGCTTGATTTGAAAAGCTCTACAAACTCCCCTGCACTCAGGCTAATTCAGTATAGACTCAGGATAGTATTACTGCTTAGCCCCTGATAAGCAGATTTAGGCTCTCAAATATCCTAATTATTATTTTAATGCTGGTAACATTTCTGAGGACATTTTCTCAGGATATTCGCCAAGGAGTGTCTAATTACAGCACCATATGACAGCGTTACTGGCAGCGTAACTACCTCATGGCCTCTCTGGACGTCTGTATGGAGGCACTAACAGTGAGATATCTTTTCAAAAACGTTCAGTGAGCACTTATGAAACAAATGACGTAATGATTCTGATTCCATGAAATAGGAAAGAGCCCAGAGGTCAAACATCCAAAAGTTTGTTTAAAAATTGCTACATGGGTAAATGTTATGTAATATTTTTTAATTTTTATACTGGCAAACAATTAGGAATAGACCAAATACTATCCGTTATCCGTAAATGTGTTTATTCGTGCAATTGCGCTCGTGTATGTTTCATCCACCTGTTATGAACGGAGGTGTAGTACACACTGCTTTATCAAACATGAAAAATCCTCTAAATGAAGATATTTATGTGAGATATCTCTAATGACGGTTAAGTGTTCTTCCTTACAAACGGCTTTACCCAGTGTACAGGCCAGTTCTCGAGAGGAGCAAGTCTGATACAAAAGTTATTCATTTATCCATCCAGGACTTGATAAACATTGACTTATTCATCCAAAATACATGCTCGTTATTCCGAGGAATACATTAGTGGGGTGTGAAGTTGTGTTTGAAAGCAATTTTCCATGACTCCAGGGCTTGCTTATGGAAGTTTGATAACATAATGGGCAACTTAGTACATTTAAAATCGCATGAAAGCAGGGATATAGAACCACAGAGAGTTATTCTTATTAACATTTGAATTTTTATAACATTGAAGCTGCCATCTGAAAAAAAAATCTCATAATAGTTTTCCTTTTAATATACTCTGTTTTATTTTCCTTTATTATATTTTTAAAATTAAACTTTTTTGTAATTTTTATAGGATCTAAATTGCACATGTGACGTGTGCATGGACAGTAACATCATTTATTGGCTTGATTTTGGCTAGAGCAAACGCTGGTAAACACTTCTTTGAGCCTAATACATAAGAAACTCCTTATTAACATATCGATTTGCACAGGATTAATATACCCTGACGTCATTCCTACAGCTTGTTTTATGGAAGGTAAAAGGCGCCGGAATCTTTACTGAAGCGGAAGCGCAGTCTGTAAAACAGACTGACATCAAGAAACGCTGGTATAATTTACATTACCCCACCTCATCATGTAAAAATAATCCCGTCCAAATAGGGCTTGAGTCCTTAAGTAGAGCTCAAAAACACTCAGAAACATAACAACAGTGCTGAAATATTTTATGATGTTCTGTGTCCAGAAAATTAGTGCACTTTTCTCCATAAAAAATGATTAAGCCTTTACAACCTCTGATTTTGTGCAAAAGCTCCATACAGGCCCATTCATTTTGGCCTCACTCAGGAGCGCCCTCTAGCATCTCAAACACACAGAAAACATTACTGAGCAGTACTTCTACAACTACACGTTCTGTGCCTTGGCATGACAGACGAAACGTGTCAAAATAACTAATAATAAATAAATAGCACACAAAACTGTAGACAGATTAATTAGTTAATGAATTAAGTAGACCTTAATTACCCCATTCCCCATTTCTCACATGAGAAAACAGCTCTCTGGCTAAAGCAAGGCATTCACTGGAGGAGACAATTGTTATGAAGATCACGTCTCCTTCTAACTCGGCAATCAAACTGTGTAATTTGTCTATAACCAGAGCAAAGGGAGCAGATGTTTGGTCTAGGCCAAGTTGGCTGGAACAATGGGAGCAAACGTCTGTTTATTTCCTTAAATTTGAAAAGTTCCGTGCCAAACAAAATCCTGTTCTTCAACTGAGTATTGAGGACGTTACTGACAATTTAGAGATTTACCAATTTTGCTGCAACTTTTATTCCCACTTTTATGAATCTAAATAAGGTCATTTGTTAGTTCATAAGAGAAAATGTTTGGTGATTCACTTTATTAGAAATGAGAAATTATAGACGCCACAAGTCAGCTTAAATGGAATAAATCCCCAGGAAGTGATGAGATTATGAATGAATTTACTTTCTTTTTTTCGTACTCACTTGCACTGTTTCGTTTTGAGGCTTATACAGAGTGTTGCACTGTCTGCTCTTCCCGCTGCCATGACTCAAGGTGTAGTTAGTTTAATACTGAAAGCAGAAAAAGACTTGCTGTTCATTGACAGTTGGAGGCCCATTAGTCTGCTTAAACAGTGATTATTAGTTGTTTGCTATAGTATCTTCCAATAGGTTTAAAAGGGTCCTGAGTTGAATTACTGATGAAAATCAGTCTGGATTTATAAGCAACAGACATATCTTTAACTCATATTGTGGAAGGAGACACAGGAGAGGCCATGTTTCTGCTGCAAGTAGTGCTCTTTTATCGAAACACCAGCAGAAAGGCACATAACATACAGCCAAACTGGGAGGGAGGTCACCAATAGCCTTAGGCTTCCATCTCACTGTGACCACCACCTTACACAAAATAACTCAAGACACAACACAATAAAACACAAACAGTACACACACACACACACACAAACACACACACAAACACACATCTCAAACTAACAGAACAGCAACATTAACAACAAAAAGTCCCTTTTTTTGGGGGGTGGGCACCTTCCATGAGCCTCTTTGCATGGTCAAGTCTCCCGAGCCTCTCGACAGCAGTGCAACAAGTAGCAGGACACTACAATTAGAATGGTTCCTGACTATACTGACCACTCTGATCAAGGCATTTGATGTCATTGAGCATCTCTACATATTTTATTGTTTAAATAAAATAAAGGTTTGGCTTTGGGAATTACTGTTGTAACCTGATAGGAACACCATGCAAATGAAAACAGCTCAGTGAAATTACATCACGCACCACTCCATGGGTTCCGTCTGCAAAGAGCTTTCAGACAGGGGTGTCCAGTTTCAGCTTACCTTTGTCTTCTTGTTGAACAGGCCTTTTGTCACTTTGTCAAGTTGACTGAACTGGGAGGAGTTTCTGTGGCTGAATCCAGCTGGCAGACGATACCACCTTATTTAGGTGCTTCACAGGTTCATTAAGCTGTCAGAATAACTGAGATGTTCTCTAAAGCTTCAGGATCGTAGCTCAACTTGAAAAACTGTGAGCTGTTCACCCTAAAAAATCACTGACCTCTGTTGAAGGCAATACTGTGAAGGAGTAACTAAATTATCTAGACCTAGTCATAACTAGACATCAGCAGGAGAGAGTCTGACTAAACTCTAATCCTGTGATTAAGGAGGCCAAAGGTAAACTCAACCCTTGGTTGCAAAGGGATCTGTCTTTGAAAGGCTGCATCTTCTCGTCTAAAGCTTTTCCAGGCTTGCCTATGGCGCTATTTCAGTGCATTTGGATAACAGAACTGTTAAAGCCATTGATGCTGTTTAATTTTATATAGAAAAAACGACACATTATACCAGAAAACCTAGGGTTATAATGTTTTAAGAATGGTGGGCTCGTTTTTTGGACTTCTCTACTTTAAATCACAGATTTAAGATTAACTGGCTGAAGCAATGTTTGAAAAATAGCTCCTCTTTGTTGAAGAGTGTCCCCAAGTTTTTCATCAGCTGGGAGGCCTTCCTTTTCTCTTAATGCGTAACTATGAGATAGATGAGCTGCCAATTGAGTTGTCAGTAATTCCATAAGCAATCTTTATTGGCATGGAAACGAATTTACAAACACGATTTCTCCCCTCATTGTTATTATATTTGGAATGACTGCAATATTTTGTACAATAGTGCTTTCTTAAAGAAGTGGTTCGATAGAAACATTCTTCAAGTAATCTGGCAAATACTTTGAGTGCATGCTGTGGGCGGCACGGTGGCGCGGTGGGTAGCGCTGTCGCCTCACAACAAGAAGGGCCTGGGTTCATTCCCCTGAGTTCTTTCCGTTCTTTCTATGCGGATGTTGCCTGTTCTCTCCATATTTGTGTGGGTTTCCTCCCACAGTCTATTTATTTTTGTTTATTTCCTTAAATTTGGAAAGTTCTGTGCCAAACAAAATCCTGTTCTTCAACTGAGTATTGAGGACGTTACTGACAATTTAGAGATTCACAAATTTTGCTGCAACTTTTATTCCCACTTTTATGAATCTAAATAAGGTCATTTGTTAGTTCATAAGAGAAAATGTTTGGTGATTCACTTTATTAGAAATGAGAAATTGTAGACGCCACAAGTCAACTTAAATGGAATAAATCCCCAGGAAGTGATGAGATTATGAATGAATTTACTTTCTTTTTTTCGTACTCACTTGCACTGTTTCGTTTTCAGGCTTATACAGAGTGTTGCACTGTCTGCTCTTCCCGCTGCCATGACTCAAGGTGTAGTTAGTTTAATACTGAAAGCAGAAAGAGACTTGCTGTTCATTGACAGTTGGAGGCCCATTAGTCTGCTTAAACAGTGATTATTAGTTGTTTGCTATAGTATCTTCCAATAGGTTTAAAAGGGTCCTGAGTTGAATTACTGATGAAAATCAGTCTGGATTTATAAGCAACAGACATATCTTTAACTCATATTGTGGAAGGAGACACAGGAGAGGCCATGTTTCTGCTGCAAGTAGTGCTCTTTTATCGAAACACCAGCAGAAAGGCACATAACATACAGCCAAACTGGGAGGGAGGTCACCAATAGCCTTAGGCTTCCATCTCACTGTGACCACCACCTTACACAAAATAACTCAAGACACAACACAATAAAACACAAACAGTACACACACACACACACAACACACACACACACACACATCTCAAACTAACAGAACAGCAACATTAACAACAAAAAGTCCCTTTTTTTGGGGGGTGGGCACCTTCCATGAGCCTCTTTGCATGGCCATGTCTCCCGAGCCTCTCGACAGCAGTGCAACCAGTACCAGGACACTACAATTAGAATGGTTCCTGACTATACTGACCACTCTGATCAAGGCATTTGATGTCATTGAACATCTCTACATATTTTATTGTTTAAATAAAATAAAGGTTTGGCTTTGGGAATTACTGTTGTAACCTGATAGGAACACCATGCAAATGAAAACAGCTCAGTGAAATTACATCACGCACCACTCCATGGGTTCCGTCTACAAAGAGCTTTCTGACAGGGGTGTCCAGTTTCAGCTTGAACAGGCCTTTTGTTACTTTGAGCATGCGGATGTTGCCTGTTCTCTCCATATCTGTGTGGGTTTCCTCCCACAGTCCAAAGACATGCAGTCAGGCCAACTGGGGATGCTAAATTGTGTGTGTGTGATTGTGTATGTCTGTCTGTCTGCCCCACGATGGACTGGTGACCTGTCCAGGGTGTGTCCTGCCTTCCGCCTAATGACTGCTGGGGTAGGCTCCAGCTGCCCCCGCAACCCAGAAGGATAAGCAGCTTACACAAGTTCTGTTTGGTTATTTTAAATATGACAGATGCATTGAAAAACCATATGTATGATAATTATTCTAGCTAGGTTTTATCTACATAAATGTTCATTTAATAACAAAAAAAAGCTTTTCTAAATTAAAATTGAAGAATATATTAAAACAATAAGGCTTTGTTAAAATAACAAACCCCCAAAAAACTATTGGATATAAGAAATTTAAGATTTTCATGTGACAGTCAAGGCCTCGCCAGGAGCTTTGTCATTTCTTGTCCTGGCTTCCGCCCAATGAGCCCTGGGATACGCTCCAGCACTGGGTTACACAATAATTAACAGAATGATAAATGATATACTTCAATTTTCTGCTTACAGTCTTTTTTGTCTACGTTTCTGCCTTGACATTTGATCACCACTTTAAAAGTATGACGAATTCTAGATATAAGCAGCTGTTTAGGAATCATCTACAGCTCTGGTCATCATAGTGGGCACATCTAACCTTTCTTCACTTTTACTCCCTTGTGTCCTACTAACCAGTTGATACTTGTAAAGCAGCACAGGATGAGAATCATTTCATTTTTTCATCCTCAAATAGAATTTATTTCATTGAAATCATTCATTTCAAGCTTTCCACCAGCAGTACAGTAGGAATAATGATAATAAATGTCTTGTTAATGAGTAATTAAGACAGAATAACAGTTTGTGCCCAGTGTGAAGCGGCGCTGCTCGAGATCAGTGGGTGCATTCTGAAAAAAAAGTAGAATTTGAGAAATGTAATGAAACTCAGATGGTGTTCAGGCAGCCCGGGCTCCTTTTAAAGAGATGTAAATCACTTGGACTCCTGCTAATGTGCCTCTTTCTTTTCGCTTAGAGATCCGGACCCAGATCCTGGCTCAAAGCCTGCTTGTCTTGTTTGGTAACCAGCTGCTGTAATTTGATCTTCATCAACTCATCAGTTATGCACAACAAAGGCCCTCCGTCAGCGATGCTGTTCAGACGAATCTATTTGATTGTTATCGTGGGGATTAACTTATTTTAAAGAGGTGCTTTTATTGCAATAAACATAGTTATTGGCTGAAAATTGATTGGTCACCAAATGCAAATAATAACTGAATCTTACTTTTGACGCCCTTCTGGATTCCTGGGGCTCCTTTTGTGGAGTATTGTATGCTGATGGGATCAGCTGCAGATAGTTTAGCTTTTAGAGGAGGAGGGGAAAGAGTGTGAGTGAGTGAGAGAGGGAGAGAGAGAGGGAGAGAGAGAGGTATAAAAGGAATGAGAAGCACAGGGAAGTTCCAAAGGAAGCAGAAGCAGGCAGGTCATTTGTTCATGCCACTAATGTGATCCGGCCTGCCGCTCACTGAACTCCAGCACACTGAGGAGCACCATGCTTTGCCAGGAAAGGACGATCCTCTACCTCAGCTGGGGTTTCATCATCGGGGGGTTCTTCTACCTCCTACGCCAGATGACCACACATACCCCGTATGGCCGCTACGTGGAGCCCCACAGCTCCGGGGTGATGGTCCCAGCCAAAGCAGCCTGGCTGATCCAGGAGCTGCCCTCGTTTCTGGTTCCCACGCTTCTGCTGCTGACCACTGAAAGCTCATCTGGCCTGGGGAGAGGCCTTCTGCTCAGCACCTTCATTCTGCACTACTTCCAAAGGTTTGAAAGAATGTATTTCAATAATGTAAAACCGATTTGGTTGCAGATAAATATCGTCGTTGTCCAAAGAAAACCATGTGTCTCCATTTTAGTCCATTTTTATTTTTCTGCATCATTTCAACACCCCAGCTCTCCTTTATGCTGTGTGAAAATTTCACGATGATTGGATAAATAGAAATGCTCCAAAATCACTTGGAATAAAACCTCTTTACATTGACTTACATTAAAAAATAAGAGTGTTTTTGCCCTCTCTTGAAAAGTTACTATTTTGGAGATACTGGTTTTTGTGAAATGATCCTAATTACATAAATTAACATTGCCAGTCACTGCCTACATTGTTTCAACATTTCATGACGAACAGACCAATAAAAACCGTCAAAATGACTTTTTTAAGTTAAGTTGAACATCTTATAAGTTAAGAAAGGTTTTATTCTGACATTGACAATATATAATCAGTTTTATCGATGATGCATTAGTCCAGCAGTGTGTGCTGGTTTAATTTCACACATATGCAAAGGTTTCTAACAATTAGTAGGAAGCTAGAAAGTCGTAAACAAGCTGTAAATTTAGACGCTGCAAAAGCTGCACATTTTTTAAAATCATCTTGACGTAGATAACTTGACAAAAAGTTACAGTAGATTATCATTTAATACCTACTTGTTGTTCCCAAAGTACCTAAAGTATTGTATAAAATACTCCAGTTAGGTTTAAATCTGCACTGTATAAGTTATCATTGTGCACAAATAGCAAAAATTATTACCACAACAAGTGATTCAAAAACCTTTTACCAGAAAACAAGAGAGGACAAGAAGTTGCTAAGCCTGGGAGCCACATTTAGCCTGGCAGCAAATTCTTTGTTGACAGATACAACCTATTTAGTTTTAATTGGCCACAGCAACAGAGCAGCATTTTGAACTTATTCACATAGCAACTGTGAAAGATCACAGTTTCTCCATAAGCTGAATTCAGTTTTCACGAATGCTCTGTGAAGCTCGTCCACCCCTGCAGCTGTAACTACTAAAGGACAGATTTGTGGGTGAAGCATTAAGGTGAAAGATGATCTCAACACAGTGCACTGAGCAATATGATACCTGTGTAAAGCAGGATTATACAGTGCAGGCCTTTGAGTGCAGATTCTGACAGTTGTATAGGTGCAGTGTTGTATATGCTGTGACAGGTGTTCCTGTGGTGTTTCTTCAGTTGGGTTTTTCAGTTACAGAGTGACGAGAGTAGCTGTGCTGCAATCCTAACATCCTACAGCTAACGTTACGTTGCAAAATGTTTTGCAGTGCTAAATGTAATGTTGTCCAATGCATCTCGTCCTATGCAGAGAATTTCCTATGTACTGAAAAAGTGATGTACTGAATTTACTTCATTCAAGTGTGCAAATCAAAAAAGCCTGACGGGCTGAAGGATTTCCAGAAAAAAGAACGTATCCTTTACTCTACTTTCTAACATGTGCTCCACACATTTAGCCCTTTTATGATTCAGCCCCATTGTTTAGTGCTGCCACGAGTGCTTCTTGATCTTGATCACACTCGTTTGCTTGATTAAAAACCTGATAAAATAATTGAGCTTCTTAATCAATCAGCAAGTTTGAATTGTTTCCAGTTTGCATGAGGATAATGCTGCACAGTGTTAGAAACAGAGCCCGATGGACCCTTATATGCCATTTACATGCATTTCTGCCACATACTGTGTATAAAGTCATATGCACAAGTTTAGGTGCCCCTAGAAAAACTTGCAGGGACACCTAAACTTGTGCATATGACTTAAATTGTTCTGCAAATTTTAATACAAAATTCTATTTATTTGCTTAGTTCATTTGTTATGCTGCAGCTGGTGTTTTAGCATTTCGGTCCATTTTGCCCCATTTTAACTTTGAGCGCCTGCTCTTTTAAGGGTCTCTGCATGGCCTTCCATGAAAGTGTGATGCTTATAACGAACAGCCAACTGCATAAAACATGAGGAGAATAAAAGAAATCATAGCACCTGAATATGTCTGAATATGTACTGAGTAAAACATTTATAACAGATAGATCAGAGTTAGATCCAACTAAGCTTAAAGTTAGCAGGATAAGAGAGCAATACTGCAGACCCCTGGAACGAGAACGCTGAGATTATCTGTAATTTAAACTGTGACTCATTAGAACTCATGCAATCATCAGCAATACACAAGCTAGCCAGTTAGAAATGTACATAATCTAGACAGTTTAGACAGTGGTAGTCATTAATATTGGTGATTTCACAGTAAATCAGCAAGATTTGGGGGATTAGGGGTGGGAAAAATCCTGCTTAGCGCTTCCAAAAGGCAAGAGCCAGCCCTGATCCTGTGCTGCTTCAACACACACAGGAGGATGTTACGCAACGCGTCTCACGTTTGTGGTTCATATGGGACTCTGCAGCCGTGCCAGTAATAACAAAAGGGAAAGGCTCACAATGGCTCAGAGCTGGAGAACATTCACATTTATAGTAAGGAAAGGATCCAGATGTGAAAAACAAGTTGTGGGGACACGAAATGACATGTTTGGAAGACGTACCAATGCAGACCGATGTCTGCTGCCACATGAGACTGGCATGAGGAAAATGTGGTATGGCCCATTTCCACCTGATTGGGTGATAAACAAACTAGCTTGATCAGCGATTTAGGAATGCATTCCAGCACAGCAGCAGAAAAGGCACACGGAACACAGAGGGGCGTAGCAGGGAGGTCATTTCTGATCACACACCTTCACTTTGTGGTTTGCACAAAACCCCAATAACTGCCCGAACAGCCTAGCACCGAATAACATGTACGATAACATAAACAACAACAGTAAATGTCCGTTTCATTTGGAGGTGGAGGGCAGCTTTGCATAGCAAGCCCCTTTCTCATAACCAGAGCAGTGCCAGCTGCCTCTATGCTGTAATACAGCGTACTGCTGTGAGGTTGATGGATGGGATTTTTATTACAAGCAGATTTGATGGATAAAATAATTGAGCTTCTTAATGAATCAGCAATGAATAGTTTCCGGTTTGCATGAGGATAATGCAGAATTCTCGTGCTGCACAGTGTTAGAAACAGAGCCCGATGGACCCTTATATGCCATTTACATGCATTTCTGCCACATACCGTGTATAAAGTCATATGCACAAGTTTAGGTGCCCCAAGAAAAACTTGCAGGGGCACCTAAACTTGTGCATATGACTTAAATTGTTCTGCAAATTTAATGCAAAATTCTATTTATTTGCTTTTTTTTAACACACTTTATGTTATATATTGTTTTCCAGTATGTTTAAATAAATAATATAAAATAAAATAAAATAAAATTGTGCATTAAAATGAGCAGCAGTGTGGTCACTGTAAAGGATGTGTTCACTTATTTTCAGCTAGGAAATAAACAAAGCATGTCCAAAGCTGGGGTGTATGTAATTTGTCATTTATAATTTGGCCAGGGGCGTTCACTTGCTCGGCCGTCAAAATGCTTTATTAGCCCTCGATTACTAATATTATAAAGCTGATCTCATGCAGCTCTTTTACTGTCCTGTTGCGGCTCCACAGCAGAATTAGATTTGTAGGTAAACATAAAATAATCCTCCTCTGCAGTAAAATAAAGCTCTGCTGATCGATCAACACAGTTGAACAATAAATGGTCTGGAGTTAACACTGGAGTTAATGTAGAACTGCTAATTCATCCTTTACCCCTGAAGGTTGGCGTGCAGACTGCTGGTCACCATAGCAACACAGAGAACAATCTCACCTAGTTAGTAGCTAAAGAAAAGGCACAGAGACAGATGAACATTGAACACTGATAATTAGATGAACGGACTGTTTTGCGTTTAAGCACTGATACGTTTAGTCTGCAGTGAGAAACTGTCAAACACTAAGAAGTCAAACAAGAAGCTGGCGAATGAGAAACGACTTCAGCCTCGTAAAAATGTAATGTTGAGAGACATTTTACAAGAATTTATTCCACTTTTAGAAAAGTTTCCTGCTGGAGATGCGAGAAAAACGACTATAGCTGTGCTCAGTATTATATTTTTAGCCTATACTTGTACATCAGCACATACTGAGGCACATTTACAGCCAAGGTGGTAAAATGGATATAAAATGGTGGTTTTATTTTTGGTGAAAGGACAAAATGGCTCTTCTTAACATTTGGGTTGCCAACGCCTGTTCTAGATCCAAAGCACTTCATGGACCTAGCTCATAACATACTCACTCATGTTTAGCAGATTAAAGATTCTCCACAAGGGGGCGCCTTTAGCACTTGGGTAACAATTGAATATTTTGATGCTTCATTAGAGCAATGCTTTGCCTCAGTGACACTACGTGTCCTTGTTTTGTTATTCTTCTCTTCCTCCAGGACGTTTATCTATGCCTTGCTGACCAAAGGACGGCCTTCTCCTCTCCACATCGTGGTGTCGGCCGTGGTGTTTTGCTCCATAAATGGTTTCCTGCAGGGCCATAACATGCTGCACTGTGTACAGTATGAAGCGGACTGGCTGACGGATATACGATTTATAGCAGGTGAGATTTACCCTCTGGGGTGAGCTGATGCAGAATTCAGAGACACATAGAGAGCTGATGATACATAAAGCCACACAATGGTTTCCTAAAGCCACAGTTTATTGGGGCCCTGGCTACAGCTGAAGGGAAGGTTTGACCTTTGCTGGTGAGGTTGTTGGTTTGATGTGAACTGCTCTGTTCTAGAGAAACTTACCAAGTGAAAGTTGTTTAAAGCGTTTAGAGTGGTTGTGATACAAATATAGCCATTTCATTTACTATCCAAAACCACCAGAGAACCTACATGTGTCTTCATAGTGTTTATATATGATGTTGATGATGTTAAAATGTGGTAAATCTGAAAAAATACTATTCCTTTGGAGACTGTTTTGCATAACAAGGCCGCCCTTGTTCCTCTGCACTATTTAGAACTACTCTCAAAACTATCGTAAATCAATTTTAACTGTGTAATAATTTTCCATGTGGGAGCTTTTAGAGGCCTCAAACTCCTCAGATATCTTTTGTCTATCACCACCACTGTGAGCAATTCTGACTCATTCTGTTTCTCTAGAATGGAGTATTTCATATCAAAGCACTATGAATAACTATTTACATCTCAGTGATGCTTTTAAAATATCAGTGGAATTCCCCTTTGAGACCAATTAAACACTATAAACATGTATATCTAATGTGGTTTAGCTAAAAATGTAATTGAGCTGTGACGAGTCAAACAGGATCAGACGCTCGCAGATAAAAACTGCAAAGGAGGCTTTACTAGAAAAAGCGCAGTACACTTTCGTGGTCAAGAAACAGGCAGGGATCAATTCCAGAAAGCCGACAAAACACAAAACAAACATACACCAGGCGAACAGTCCGAACAGGAGAAGGCAAAAACGTGGTCAAAAACACAAGCAGAGGGTCTAAGTCCAAAATCCAGAATCAGGTAAACAATCCAAAGGGCAGGGCAAAAGACAAAGTCAAAAAACAAGGCAAAGGTCATACACGATAATCAGATTTAGAAATAAACGCTCAGTAGATCACAAAAGACCGATACAATACTTCGCAACTGACCTAGTCTAAAGCCTGGGCTTAAATACTACACTAAGTAGTCATATGATCAAACACAGGTGACATTGATTAGTATTCCGGAGATTGTGAACACGGATATGAGTTTGGGGTCAGGTGGGGAGTCATGTGACCTTCCTGAGTGTTCTGGGAGTTTGAGTCCGGCTGTCTATCTTCATTGGTTGGCTGTGGGGAAGTCAGGTGATCTCCCAGAGGACTCTGGGAGATCGAGTCCGAATCCAACAAGGCACTCGGCGGATGCGTGACATGATCAGGCGCAGCAGTGTTGCTGGGGTCCTTACACACTGTTTATACTCACTGGCTACTTAATAGTAACCCCTCCACCCTGCTGATGTACATTCACAGACTGTGGCTCATCTGTTGATGCACTTTGTGTTAGTCATCAATTTAATTCTGACCACAGAGCTGTTCTACCTAGCAGTGACACACGCATGTAAAAACTCCAGAATTACTGCTGTGTCTGTTATCACAGCTAAGAATGGACCACCACCCAACAATATTTAGGCAGTCCTATGGCTGATAAATCATGCAGCAGCAGATGGGCTACACCCAGTTACTGTAAACCTACAACTGCATCTACAGTACTGTGCAAAGGTCAGAGACCACCCTTCATTTATTTCCAGTCAAAATGGTCTTTAAGTACAAGTTATTCGTTTTTTATTCAGTCGTCCATCAGAAATGAGACTCCTAACAACCACCTGGAAGACCTGGTGGACACCAAAACTATCCCCATCAGATAAACAGCACTTAAAGCTTTCATCTCTGAGAGAGAGGAGAAAATCAGCTCCATTCTGGATTCAGATCTGAAAACATCCTCAGGAGTTCCTGTCCATCCTTCCACTGTGAGACACTCAGCACTATGAGTCTGAAAGGATGTGTAGCTGTTAAGAAGCTCTTACTGAGAAAAGGAGACACATCAAACAAAGAAGCTGCTGGTGTTTCTCAGAACAATGGACTGACCACCCCAGGGTCCAGACCTCAACATCACTGAATGTGTTTGGGATTATTTGGATCGTGAGAAGCAGAAAATGTTAAACCAACTTCTAAGACTGAACTTTGGAGGTGTGAAAAACATCCCTGCAGATTTCTCTGAAACACTGAAAGTGAGTCTCCTGAAAAGAATGGGTAAAAAATAGACACAATAAATACAGAAATATTTGATGTTATAATTGGTTGCTGTTAAATATTTGCTTTCTGTTTTTACTTCATGGCCTTTCAACTGGAAATTAAACAAATGAATGGCCACCTCTGACCTTTGCACAGTACTATAGTGGGTGTTTCTGATAAAATGGCCAATGAGTGAAGCTACAAGGTTGGAGCACTTAATAAAATTACAACTCCCATAAATAAATTCCCATATATTCCTCTAAATAAACTGGCTGTACTAATAATGTGGAATCTGTCTGCAGGTCTGTTGCTGTTTTTTTCAGGAATGGCCATCAACATCCACAGTGACCACATTCTGCGGAACCTCAGAAAGCCTGGAGAGGTCGTCTACAAAATCCCTAAAGGTAACGGACACATCCAACATCACTCTTCTATCTGTCCTTTAAAAGGAAATCAGGGTCAGGAAGAACAGACTATCATACATTCCAGGTTTCACAACTTTAAGCAGCTTTAATCCTCAAGAATTCTCTTCATTAGGGAACAGAGGAGAAGCACAGTCCTCTGTCATCATTTCTGATGGAACCTAAACTATCTTTCCTGTTTACAACCGCGCAGACATCATGCTGTGTACACAGGAAGCAGAAACTTCCTGGTGATTTTGTGGTTTCAGTGCAGCAGTAATATTCATGAAGATATATACTATATCTGGTATTTAAATTCATACTATAATACCTAAAATTATAACATATTAATACTTTGAAAACCATATACACTTAAAGAATACATTGGTAAACAAATACATTTATGAGTTTTTTTTTACGTTTTATTATATACACTCTAATTTTGTTGAATGTTTTATTCCCTAAGCAATAATTAGCCTTATATGATTAGCATCTGGTAAAAGCATCAAACCTTTCGAGATCATGAGACCGCTTGATTTGACAGGCTCATTTGAAATGGCTCTTAAACTCCGGTGTTATCACTAACACTGGTAGACTGGTTTCATTTTAGTTATAGAAGGCATAGCATAACGTCCATGTAAGCTAAACACACTATAGTCCACCTAAAAAGACCTAAAAAGAAGGGTCAGTGGCAGGGGTGCCTAAAGTTTTTGTCTTAAGGCAAAAGTGCAATGTTTGTGGTGAGCCCAGGGCTAAAACGACAAAACAAGACACAAAGTAAAACAGTAAAAAAAAGAATATGTAAGGAAATTAGGTTTTCAAAATTATGGTTTACAATATTACACTGTTTTTGTTACTAAAACACTTCAAAATACAATTACAGGAGCAAAGCAAGCAGTAGAAAGTAGAAGTTATACAGTAGAAAGTAGAAGTTATACAATCAGGCCCATAAATATGTGGTTATTATGATGCTGCTCAGCTGTTCCACAGCCAAGTGTGTTTTATTCCCTCATTATTTCATCTACAGTTAAGCAGATAAAAGGTCCAGGGTTGATTTCAAGTTGATTTGCGTTTGCATTTGGTACATTTTTAAAAGGAAATAATGCACTGGTGAACTCAGAAACAACAGAAGCCAGGAAGAACGCAGAAAACAACTGTGGTGGATGACAGAAGAACTCTTACACTAATAGGGGAAAACCCGTTCACAACAGTGGGCCAGATCAAGAACACCCTCCAGAAAGGCAGGCATGTCTGTGTCAACAATCAAGAGAAGACAGAGGGTTTAACCACAAGATGTAAACCACTGCCTCAAAAACAGGAAAACCAGATTAGAGTTGGCAAAAAACCATGTACAGCCTGTACAGCTCTGGAACATCTTACAGACAGATAAGACAAAGAGCATCCCAAATCATGTGAAGAGAAGATATGGAGAAGGGAAAGAACTGTTAATGATCCAAAGCATTCCACCTCATCTGTCAAGCATGGTGGAGGTAGTGCCGTAGTGTCATGGTAATACTGTGGGCATGTATGGCTGCCGGTGGAACTGGTTTCTTTGTATTTATTGTATAGGACCTACATTAAATGCATAGTTTTATCTGCTCAGATTCAGCTACACCATGAAATAACAATAACTTTGTCAATGTCTAAATAATTAAGGACCTGAGTGTATATAGTATAAAAAAGTCACTCAACTAGATCATAAATGATATGTAATATTTGTGTGTGTTTCTCAGGGGGGATGTTTGAGTTGGTGTCTGGTGCCAATTTCTTCGGGGAGATTTTGGAGTGGTGTGGCTACGCTATGGCCTCATGGTCTCTGCCTGCTTTCACCTTCGCTTTCTTCACCATGTGCTCCATAGGACCCAGAGCCTACCACCACCACAGGTACTAGAACAACAGACGATAGGGTTATTTCATAAAGCAGGATTTATCAGTTAGCTAAAGTCAAAAATCACGGCAGTCCAGCAGGGAGATTTCTACTGGATTCTGGCATAAAACTCGAGTTTAATACGTTGTATTATTCTAATATGTTATTCTGTAGTGCAGAATTGTATCCACAGCCTCAAACGTTTAACAGAATTCATGTTTTTATATTTATATAGACTTTTCATGTTTTCATCACTGTCCTCTCACAACACTACAATACCCAGCATGCATTACGTAAACACAACTAAGCCATTGGGATCCCTGTGGTGTCAACCAGTACTGATTGCTAGCCAGGCCATTGAGCTATAGGCTAATAAATACAACCAAGCTAGCATTAGTGTAACTGACCTCAGTCACCAAACAAAATCTTAAAGAAAATAGTGGTTCTATCGTTGTTAAGCAGGAAAAAAGCTCCAGACAAGTTTTTTAGCCTTTCAGACAGAGAACAGAAGCTGAATTGAGGTATATCGTTAAGACAGCTAACTTTAGCTCTTAGCATGTTGTCCTCCTCATGTGACGAGACGTTTCAGTCGTTTGATTAATCCATTCTATCAATACTAATAATGATTTGAAGAGAGTTACTATAATTATTTAGCTGTAATAAGATATTTGGCTTCCTAGCAGTGACGTCCCAGAGAGCAGACAGTTCTGGGCCGATTCTGGTTTTCTTACGCAAGTGCTGGTTAACGACCAGGCTGATGTTAGACATGTGGGCCAGAATATAGTCAGATCCTGGACAACTTCATATGGTTTTGCCTGGCGTCTGTATTTGTGGACCAATTCTGGCGAGAATGTTGTGGATCAACAATGTAGTTGGGCCAGATTTGGGCCACATCCATTAGTTCTACATACTTTACAGTGTGCTGGCCAGATCTGGGCTCAGAATTGTTTTGGACAAGAAAACCAGCATATATTTCAGTTCAGGGTGTTGAACCTGTTGTGCCAGTTAGACCAGTTGTGTTTGTCTACATAGTGTTTTGTTGATTGTCTAAGCGCATCCACTACAGAGAACACACTTCTGCATACTTTAGTGCACTGTTTATTTGCTGAATTTAGAATATTGGAAAAAAAATTAAGTGGCATAAAAAGTGACGTGTAAAAATTATGGAAAATTCTGTAATTTATGTTTTAATTTCACTTAGAAATTCAACAAAACATGTTATTTAAAAATTCAATGACATTTTATTGCTTTCAGATGAAGTTAGCAAACCTAGATTTCAAGCACATCTGCACCTCCGTTGGTGTACACCACAGTTACCCATCTCCTTTCTTGGAGCTCCACAATTTGGTCATTTCTCTGCTCAAACAAAACAATTAGAACTGCTAATTAGCTGCTGAATCAGGCCTATTTGAGTAGGAACATCACCAAGCTGTGAGTTCCCCTCACAACTAAACAGTCAATGTATCTTGTCTAGGATCTACAACATGAGTTATGAGGGCAATGGGGGGTAAATACCCATGTGAGAGGGACTGTGGAATGTAGGACTAAGTGTTTAAAATGTATAATTTACAAAAGAACATTTGATTATACTTCAGTATTGGGGGGTTAAAATGCCTGTACTTTATCAAGCGTCTGGATTTAACTGGCTGCTCATTACTACATAATTAAGCAATGACAAGGATGAATTTGACGTTTCCAGAGCTCTTTCATTTGTGTATTATCCATCATAATCACTTCATGTCGGTTAATGCTGTGCACAGGATTATATGCACAATAAAACGCTTAATTCACCCGAGTTACAGTATATTGTCGCTGTCCAAAGGAAAATGCTGAGTTTACAGGAGAGGCCAAAAACGTTCTTTACTAATGTAAGTTAATGTTAATATATTTTATTCCAAGCAGTTTTGGAGCATTTCTGTTGGTCGATTCATCATGAATTTTTCACACAATGTAAAGGAGAGCTGTGATGCTCAAAAGTGAATGTTTTGTTCTGTGGACAGTGACGATATGTACTGTAATAATGTAGTACTGAGCAGCGAAGTTAATTACCACCTACTGCCTTGACGAGGCACCAATTTTCTAATTTTCTACACAATTAAATCGTTATGATGTGATCAGTCATGTAGAGTCAGAATAGTTCACAGTGGTGGTGATGGGAACCAGACGTCTGAAGAGTTTAGTGCCTCTAAAAGCTCCATCACAGAAGGTTATTACATAAAATGGTTATGAGCATGTTTAAGACCTTGTTTTTTGATAGTTTTGTGGAGCAGTCCATGCACAATGAACCATTTCATATCAAACCACTCTGAATGACTTTGTTTACATCTTAATAAGAGAACTATGACAACTTCCTTTTTTAATAAAGAGAATAATGCCCTTTTAAACTGATGTTACCAAACTATTTTTGATTTTTACCCATTTTTTTCCTCACTAATGGCCATTTCCAGCCACTAACTAGGTCTCTTTTATCACACAGTGCTACCAAGCTAGGAGGAAGACTAGCTTATGCTACATGAAGCTCCTGTATATTTTCACTTCCACTAATGCTGCGTCACTGTATGCCTCAACACGCTCAGAGGAGAACACTAACTACTAATTCTGTTATGTCAGCTAACATAGCTTGCAGCTGAACTTCAACTCACAAAAACAGTAGCAAAAAACTTAGCAAAACAGTGTTTGTAGTACTGCATTGAGGCATTTGTGCTTTGCTCCATGCTGATGCTCACATCTTCTCCCATTTCTCCACAGGTACTACCTTGAGAAGTTTGAAGATTACCCCAAATCGAGGAAGGCGGTGATACCCTTTATACTCTAGCAGCTGAGCACAGAGGTGGAAACACCTTTCTGAAAGCAACCTGAGCCACCATTATAGCCTTGCCCACTATCAACTACAGCACAGGTTCCCAGTCCTGGTCCTGCACTGCTGTATACGCACTTCAACTCAGGATGGGCTTGTTCTCTGGCATGCTGGGAGCAGGGAAAAGACCAAACTGTGCAGGTCAGCCGTTCTCCAGGACCAGGTTTGGAAACCACTGAACTACAAGAAAAGACTGATATCTGCACTGTTATTTGTCACCACTAGGGGGCGACACTAAATTTATATTCCAGCTGTACACACTGCAGCTTGTTTTTTTATTAATGGAATGCTTGTTTTTCAAAATAAATCATGTAAACATTACAAGTGATTTCATATTTTATTGTCTATCCAGGATGTAAATAATCACATTACAGCGATTTACAGTGTTTTGTACAAAATAGAAACCTTTCTACCACCCACATTAATTTAACTGACAAAAAAGAAAAATCAGCAACACCATCAAACGATAAAAGCCACTGCAGCCAGGTAGGTTGGAGCTACTCTTCGGTCTCTCCTTTCTGTTTAATCTGCAGTTCGGTGCGTACGGACTGCTTCATGGCCTTCTGCATGATCCACGTCGCTAAATGAAGGCTGAGGAAGGCTCCGCCGGCGGCCCAGAGCCAGTTCCTCCTCAGCCAGCTTTGGCCCTTCATACTCGCTCAATATTGGCTCGCTCGCTGAACAGTGTATTCACGAGCAGCTGCAGAAAGAAAAAAAGAACAGATTCAGAAAACTGGAGTATCCGCTGTCTGGTATTTGTTTTGGGAAAACTAGCTATGGTTACAGGGGCGGACGAAATATGCAGTCATATGAAGAAGTCTGAACGCTGGAAAAAAATAACATAATGTGCCATAACTTTTGCACAGACCACATTTTATGTTTTTTTTTCCCCACAGTGTCTTAAATTCAGCTAATAAACAGTAATTCTGCATTAAAATGGGCAAATGTGTGTTCTCAGTAGAGGAACTGATGACTTGTTTTCACAAAACAAATCAACATAACGGGTAATTTGACCAAGGGGCGCCCAGACTTTTGCATCAAACTGTACTGTTTGTCATTCAGCACTGTGATACTGGCTTTTACAATACTAAAACTGCAGACGGCTGCAAAGAGCACTCAATCAGTGTTAGAGGAGTCATTACATAAGCCTGGAAAAGCTCTTCAGAGCAGAGAGGCACTTCAGCTAATCGACTCCTGAATGTCCCTCCAGCACAGTTCAGCTCAACCAGCCTCCTGAAGACACTGACACTGTACTAAATCTCTGAGGAGCTTTAAAACTCTAAAGGGCTGAATGATTTCCTAAACATCAATGCTTCACTCTCACTACAGGATACTTTATTGTAGCTAACTGAATTCATAGCAGTTACTGAATAATTCATGGTAGCTACTGAATAATTTATGGTAATCACTGAATAATTCACAGTAATTCCTGAATACTTTATAGTAGTTACTGAAAACTTCGTAGCAGTTTATAAATATTTATATTTATAGAAGTTACTGAATAGTACATAGTAATTACTGAATATTTCATTGTAGTTACTGAATTATTTCGAGTAGTTACTGAATCATTTATAGTACCTACTGAATAATCTATAGTAATTACTGAATGACACATGGTAGCCATTGAAAAACGTGTAGTAGTTACTGAATAATTTTTAAGAAATATCTTAAATAATTCATACTAGTGACTAAATAATTCATGGTAGCTGTTGAATAATTTATATTAGTTTCTAAACAATAGGTCTGAATACCGGAATATTTAGCCTGTAGTTAAAGAGGTTAAACTCTGCAGAAGGCCAAACTCACCTCTGTGAAGCTGGCATGATAAATCTTCCACAAGCTGTGGGCCTGAAGTGTATTTTTTTAACTCATTCATGGCGTAGAGGTACCTGCAGGGCACTACACAGCAAAGTAGTCCCCAAAGCAAACCTGCAGATTTATCACTACTTTACCTTTATCAACATTGCATAAAAACTCAGATGACACGTGTACACTTTGATTAAAAATGGCTCATTCAAAGTATTTATTTAGGTTTAATTAGACTAGTTAATTTACATTTTACCACATGAAGCCCATTTTTTAAGGGTGAAATTACAAAACCATATTTATTCCACTGTAGGTTCGTTGTGGTTTTGGATAGTAAATAAAAATGGCTATATTTGCACTGTAGATATCGCAACTCCTGGTTTCTATCACCACCACTGTAAAGAAATCTGGGTTGGTAAGTTTCTCTGGAATGGAGTATTTCAACATCAAACCACCCTGAAAGACCTTCTTTGATTCTATCCTGAGGTGAATTACACCACATAAGTCTGGCTGATTGGATAACAGAGGCAAACACAAAGGGTGAAAACAGATTCCCTCAGATATATTAGGTGACACTTCATAGAGAAAACATACAGGCCTTACCTCGTTACTCTTTCGCCTTTGCTTCCTTCTTCTTAGACGGCCGTTCTGGGAGAGGAGGCAGGGCAGGCGGGGCAGGAGCGACGTGCGATACGATGCCGGGTTCAGGGATATAACTGTCTCGGTTCTGGCGCAGCAGCGGATTGGATTTGATGTTGTACCAGCCCCAGTGAATGAAGCCAAGGCCTGAACCCATAACAATCAAAACTTTATAATTATGCCAGAAGCGTTGAAGTTGGCTCATGGCTGCGGAAACTAGAGGACACAAAACAAACGCAAAAACGTTAGCAATACGTTCTCCTTCTTTCACCTTGCTCTTCTTTTTCGATATGAGGAATTAGGAATTAGGAGGCTACATCTATTCAGTTGAGTTCACTGCATGGAACCTGCTATCCATTGGTGTTCCACTCAAAGACACTTGAATGACAAGAGACTTTATGAAAATGAACCCAGTAATACTACAGGCATTAGCGTACCTTTACCTCTTACGTTTGTTTGTTTGTTTGTTTGTTTCAATGCCTCCTTGTTGAAATCATGCTTTGCTGCTTAAATATGAATACATAAACATAAATCATACAATAATGCCAGTCATATAAATAAATAAATACATACAGTTAATTCTGAAATATGTATTTCTTTGCCCTTTCACTTCTTTTTACACTGAAAACCAGATAATTAAAATTACTGCCATGTAACAGTAGTGCATCTTCTCATTTTTATGTAGGAATCACTTTGTACACAGCCTACTTTGCCAGATTTCCCTTAGCACTCTGATGGGATTCCTTAGGTTAGCTCCAAGCTAGTGTTGTATATTCATATTTTATGGCATTTATTCCAAACTCGTAACCTCAAACACAGCCATTTCACTGCTGTCGGAACAAAACCTCGTATCTCTAAAAAAAAAAAAAAAAACTTTACAGGAGGTGGAAAAAACCTACTTTACTTTTAATGTAAGTCAATGGAACCAGAATTTTTTCCAAGTAATTTGGGTCATTTCTTTCGGTCCATTCGTCATGAAATTTACAAACAATGTATGAACAGGCATTTTCAAATTATGTCAAAAACTGAAAAACGACAAAATGGAGATTGAGGTTTTGTTCTGACAGCAGCGATTTCAGCCCTTCAGGTTCACTGTTTTGTATCCTTCAGCATAAACCTAAACTTAAACCCTGTCTCTGAGTGTGACTGAAGTAGCCTGTTAGCCATCTGCTGACCTGGTCAGCTCACGTCTGTGAGGGTCGAATCAAAGTCCTTATAGGAAAATGGTCTATCTAGTACCAAAACATTGTTCTGCTGATACATTGATCTATTGTCACAAGCTACAAACTTGACAACTATAGCAGAACCCCTTTTGGTGCTTTATAGAACCATTTTCAAAAACACAACACATTCTCCATCTGTCTGAAGAACCACTTCACCACGCAAAGAACCATTTAAACATCAAAGGGTTCTATAAAGAACTCATGGTTCTGAACAGAACCTGTAGTTTACTAAAGCACCCCATCTTTTAAAGCACGTAGACAAAGTCACGTATATCGTATATTATTATCATCACAAGGCTCCTATTCGCCAGCTTCTTGCTCAGATTTCCCCGTTCCACCTTAAATAGAACATAACTGGGGCACCATTTAAGGTGGAACGGGGAGTTTTGAACCAGAAGCTGCCTTCAGCTTCGTATCATCACTACAGCTCGAGGCTAAAGATTCCCCACCTGATCGGAAAGCTAAAGCTGTGGCTACACGGCCCCGATTTTAATCCCAAACCCTGATAAACTCTGAAATAACCGTGACATAACAGCTCACCTTCAAACCCCAGCCGCCTCTCCTGCGGCTCCCATGTTGGGGTCCTAACAGGTTGCGCTCAAACTCGAAGAGGCAAACATTACCGGCCGTTTAAAAGAAATACGAACTACATCTCAGCCTGCACTTAAATATAAACTCTACTGGGCTGAAACTTCACGAGAAAAGAGCCGCGAGTGGTTTGATTTTCCTTTGAGTCTAATATTTTTGGACAGGCAAACGCTTCGGTCTGACGTCAGAAGGCTTCGCTGTAGGAGCGCCAGAAGCGCGTTTATTGGTCAGGTGCTTGAGCTCTGATTGGTTTGTCTGGATAAAGGGGCGGGGCTCGGCGGGAGACTCTATAAAAGACGGGTTGTGCGTGTTTTGACCAGCAGAGGTCGCGATTGGCCCACAAACGAGGCTCAGACAAACGTGCACACGCTCTCTCTCTCTCTCTCTCTCTCTCTCTCTCTCTCTCTCTCTCTCTCGCTCTCTCTCTCTCTATGTATATATATGTATACAGTGTGTGTGTATATATATACATATATATATACACACACACACTGTATTTATATGTAATTTAAAATATATATATACTGTATATATATATATATATATATATTATATATATATATATATATATATATGATATGCACTGGGCAGTTTGAAATATCGAGGTCACTGCATTTCAAATAATAGGTTAACAAATGTGAAACACAAATTATCACCGTTTACTTAAAATTACAAATTCAATGAACTCAAATTTTAAGTTAACTCTGTAACTTTTTAAGCTGCGTGCGTTTTTACAGTGTGTCTTTCTAAAGGTATAGTATAGGTTTTTCCTACAAAAATAATAACAATAATAATTAATTATTTACTGAAATTGTCATACGTAATAGAAACATCAAACACTGTGAAAAAATCTGTGAAGGAAACGGGCCTGGGCAGTGGCCACCAACCCTGTTCCTGGAGATCTACCTCCTTGTGAATTCTAGCTCCAACCACAATGTGCCACACCTGCTTCAGTTAATTAACCTCTTGAGAAGCTCTTGGTTGATTTATATATCGCTGTTGTCGGAACAAAACCTCATATTTCCAAAATGGTAACTTTACAGGAGAAGGAAAAAACACACTTGACTTTTAATGTAAGTCAGTGGAACCAGACTTTCCTCAAAGTCATTTTGGGCCGTTTCTTTTGGTCCATTCATCATGAAATTTACACACAGTGTAAAGATCAACAGGCATTAAAACACAAAATTATGTCAAAAACTGAAAAACGACAAAAATTGAGATATGAGGCTTTCTTCCGACAGCAGCGATATGTTTATTGATATGACTTGATTGTTGGATCAGGTGCATTAGTGTTAGGTAAAGGAGGAGGGGCAGCATGCTACATGCAGTTTGGACCTAAACTCTGCAGGACAGTGGGTCTCCAGTAAGAGGGCTGGTGACCACAGCCATAAGGGAACATCGTGCAGCGATGTCACTGTAATCCGCAATGCATACAATGGGGGTAAATGAATGCACTTTCTATTGTTCACACTGGACGCTGCTGCTTTCCTCACATCACTTTTCTGACAGTGCAAGTTGATATTTTTATCAATACAATAAGTTTCATAGTCTTTTCTGTACTCAGTGTCCAGTGGAAGTGCATTTACTCCCAGGTTGCAGTGTCGTTGTCACAGGCTGCTGTTCTATAGCAACAATTCGATTTTATCACTTTATATGAAACCCATAAAAATAAACTGGATTTATTTATGAAAATTAAATTGTAACCTTCTATGGACTGTGTTTACAGAAAAACTGTTGCTATGCCATTTTGCTATTCAATCAAGGGTTACGTTGTTTTTTAATGTGACATATGTTTACTTCTAAAGAAAGATCTGCTGCGAAACGTACTCCCACAGGCTTCCACAGAGCTTAGAACAAGACAAAATTAGCCTGAGAAACTCTAATTAATCACTAATGCCATGACGCAATATTCAACAGTCATGCTGCTATTGCCAATTCATGATAACATCTGATAGAGAGCAGAACACAAGGAATCTTAGACTTGTCTGGGACTATTTTGCTTCTCTGTGCTCGTTTGAATGCTGTGAACACAGAGAGCTGAAGCTAAGGGCCAGAATGGTCACTAGCAGGCTTAGAGATGAATGACAGTTTCATACACCACATTTTCCACATTTTAAATGGCCCATAATTCACACAATAACATGAAAACATGATGTACTTAAACTGTTTTTAATGCTGGTATGTCATTTTAAACCCAAAACCTAAAGGGTCCCTATCATATTCTGATAATAATTCATATTTTGGTTATATTTTCCTGAAATAAAGCAGTTTCATTCACTCCACAGTCCATACAGTCCACACAAAAACAGCCCATTTTGAACTGAATCTTCAATTTAAACATATTCAAAATGCTTTTGTGATGTCACAAAAACCACCGTATATCTACCTACTCAGCCTACCGATGTTAAGCCCCACCCAATTACGCTGATGTCATAAGGAGTGTTTTAGACTGGACTGCTTTGGGAATGAGGTGCAATACAGGACAACAGCAGCCACCACTGGTCAGTTGTCAGAAACAATAGAGGCAGCTCTCTTTCGGGGGTCCTTACTGAAAGAGTCACTGTAAAACTGCAACAGGGTAAAATACACGGTAATGTCTGTTACAGCCTTTACATAAAACATGGACTGTGTTCTACAAACAGCACACGTCTGTATTTTATCTGAACCTGCTAAAAAAGTACATGTGAATCGCTGTAAACTGCTAACATACTACTACAGTCACATAGGGGTGCTGGCAAACCATTTGCATTATTGTACACTGTTAGAAATAAAGGTTCTGTGCAGGTCCATTTTTTGTTCATTAGGGTACAAACAGTGTAAATGTTCCCCTCAAAGGTACTACAGAGGTTTTAAGGTCTAATTGTGAACCTTAAATAAGTTTTTCCAGGCGAAAAGTACATATTTGTACCTTTTCCTGATGTTTTAAAACAGAACAATAAAAAGCCTGGAGACGAGTCGGGGTGTGTAGAGTCAGTACAGCTTAGACAATATCATTTCAGTGTATTATGGTACAGTTATGGTCCCTGACCCTCCCTTGAGGGTACCACCCCAGCGACTGGAGGGGTGCTGCCCCAGTTTCATACCTTTTTCCTTTTCTTACATTTTTTTTTACCAGGTTTTGACATTCAGATGTTGAACAAATAGCCATGGTTCACCACTGATGTGCACGACTCCCACATGTACATACACACCCGCACCAAGAGAGAGGATCTGCAGAGCACGACTCCCAGCCAAGATATACAGGATTATTACATTCTGCTATTCGGAGAGGAAAGGAGTGCAATTTGTAGCGTAATTTATAGCTTTCGTGCCAATAAAGCATTGTTGAATTCAACTGAGTGTGAGAGACAGACATGTGTGTGTTGGGCAGGGGGTTGCTACGGGGGGCCCGTGGGCTGTAGGCCAACAACTTGGAAGCCCCAGATTTCTGTTTGTCAAAAAAAAGTTCTCAGATGCCAATGAAAAAATGACAGAATATAATGTCGTCAAGGGCAAAAGCACTGAGTTCTTACACCCTCATGAGGTTTTTCCACCATAAATAAAGACAGACAAAATTTTTAGCAGATGCTATCATCATAGCAGCTGCATGCCACCGCTGATTATGCAAAAAGGCACGGTAAGGCGCTGTTTCTTCAATGCTAACAAGGGAACAGAGCATTAGCCTGCTCCACTGTTACCCCTGTAGGTGAGAACTTAGCTGAGCTGCTTGCCTGTCTAGCGAGTAGTACTTGATCATGCTAAACATGCTCGTCTGTTCGCCCCTCACTTCCCCATAAACCATCTCAGGTTCGCTACTTTTTTGCTAACTTGTTAGTTAAACTCTTCAACTCCTTGAGACCACCGGTGGTTCCAAAACGCACTTTGTCATATTCTTCATAACTTTTATATTTCATAAGCTACATTCAGAAGGTGGGGGTCATATGAGAGCTGTAACTGTCTTCTTTCCAGTCAAATAGATGGGTGATGTAACTTTAAACCCTTATAATAAAAGAAGCTGAACTTCTGAATTTTTTGTTCTACTGAAAGTCGACCCATTTTTCCACAAATCTGGGCTATAAACTATAAACAGGTGGCGTCTCTTCAGTGATCTGCTCTGTAAAAATTACTTTTATAAAATAATACAAAGAGCGTCTAAGATTTTTGGCTTTCAGCAGTAAATTGTAAGCATATAGCAATATGTGTGATCATAAACACATGTTCTGTTAATCTGAGGGGAGCTTTTACAAAAAACATAAATAAATAAAATTTTACATTTATTTCATGCAGTTACTGAATAATTCGCCTTACGATTTGGTCATGAAAATTCAGATTGACAAACCAAAATACACCCTGGAGAATAAGAGGTTAGCAAGTTGAAGGCTACACAACTAGCACCAACAAAAAAAGGACAGTGCACCACATTTAAACCAGACGAAACAATTATTCAGAAAGTTTATGTATTCTCCTGCCCAAATCTCAAACAATGATTTGGTTTTTAAGGTTTACTTAGATAGATAATTAGCTCACTGAAGCTGCTAGTGCATTCCTATTGGACGGTCTGCTCCTCATTGTCCCCTATATGGCATTAACCAACACCTTGGAAACCCTTCCACATGTTCCCTTCATGTATCATACTGAGATACAATGTAACATACGAAGAGATGGGCATATGGCCCTGGGAACATAGAACACTGGGACCATGGGGTGCTGGCAACACAGAACCCTGTGGACATAGGGCCCTGGGAATGTAGAACCCTAGGAATGTATGGTTCGGGAATTTAGAACCATGAAAACCTCGGAACAAAGAATCCCATAGGGCTCTGGGAACATAGAACCCTGGAAACACAGGGCATGGGAACATAGAATCCCATAGGGATCTGGGAACCTGGAACCCAGTAAACACAGGGCCCTGGGAAGATAGAATCCCGTAGGGATCTGGCAATATAGGACCCTGGGAACATAGAACCCTGGGAACATAGAATCCCATAGGGCCCTGGGACCCTGCGGACATAAAGACCTGGGACGATAGAACCCTGGGAACATAGAGCCCTGGAAGATAAAACCCTGGAAAATAAGGCTCTGGGTAGATAGAACTCTGGAAACATAGAACCCAGGGAAGTTAGAGTCCTAGGAAATCATGTATTGTGTTTCTAACGATTTAGCTATAATGAAGTTTTAGCTAGTTGGTGATGTCTCAGGCTCCCAACCTGAAACCAGGACCCCTAAAATGAAAGTCAGTGGGGTGTTTTGTGTAGAAGAGAACAGAGACATGTAGAGTAAATCACCTACTCCTCACTTTCTGTGGGACAGAGTCAGCAAAACCGCCTCTCTACAGTAGAGAACACAGAACACAGACGTTCAGTAATCTTCATAATTTACTGTGTTTCTGGAGACGCATTTGCTTCAGCTCCAAAACGGCACAGAACTAATGCTAGTTTTGATTCTCGCTCAGCATGCTGGGAAGGTGAAGGACAAACGGTCCCCTGAGGCTAATCACATCTGTGAGAGTAACATCTGGGGCCAGAGTCAGAGACGGTAATGTCAGTCTCTCTTTCTCTCGCTCTTAAACGCTGGAAGAAGCCGGGCTCCATTTATGCTGCCTACCTTTCTGAGAAATCCAGCTGTAGAGCAGCTTTTGCTGGTAGCTGCGTTCAGATGGTCTAAGCTGGTCTTTGATGGTCAACGTGGTTGAGCAGCTGGACATCCAGCTGGACTGGGTGAAAACAGACCCAGCGCTTGTCATGCTACTCATGCTGGTCATGCTGGTTGACAAACTAATCCATCAGACACAACGAGAAACATACTCTACACTGGGCCAACCAGCTAACCTGGCCTATTCGCTCAATCAGCAGAACCAGCTGTTCTAAGCTAATGCCTGCCAGAAAAACCAGTAATATGTTGTGTTTTGGGTGCTGGTATGCTGACAGGCAGCAATGGATATGCTGATCACCAGCAAAGCCAGAATACACTATATAGACAGAAGCATTGGGTGTTTTAGCCACACCCATTACTAACAGGGGGATAAAAACCATGTCGCCACTGGACTTTGGAGCAGTGATAACGTGTTAGGTGGAGTGATGAATCACGCTTCTCTATCTGTCAGTCTGAGGGACGAGTCTGGGTTTGGCGAATGCCAGGAGAACGTCACCTGCCTGACTGCATTGTGCCAGCTGTAAAGTTTGGTGGAGGAGGGATAATGATATGGGGCTGTTTATCAGGGGTTGGTCTAGAATCCTTAGTTCCAGTGAAGAGAAATCTTAATGCTTCAACATATCAAGACATTTTGGACAATTATATGCTTCCAACTTTGTGTGAACAGTTTGGGGAAGAACCTTTTCTGTTCCAGCGTGACTGAGCCCCAGTGCACAAAGCAAGCTCCATAAAGTCATGGCTGGGTGAGTTTGGTGTGGAAGAACTTGACTGGCCCTCACATAGCTCTGACCTCAACCCTATTGAACACCTTTGGGATGAACTAGAACGGAGACTGTGAGCCAGGCCCTCTCGTCCAACATCAGTGTCTGACCTCACAAATGCTCTTCTGGATGAACGGGCAAAAATACCCACAGACACAGTCCAGAGTCTTGTAGAAAGCTTCCCAGAAGAGTGGAAGCTGTTACAGCTGCAAAGAGGGACCAACTCCATATTAATGCCTATGGCTTTAGAATGGGATGACATAAAAGCTCCTGTAGGTGTAATGTGTGGGTGTCCCAATACTTTTGTCCATATAGTGTATGCCATGTTTTGAATGCGGGTATACTGCTCAACCAGCCTGACCATGCTGGGTGACCAGCTAAACCAGCGCCAGCCCAGAAAACCAGCTTAGAAGTGCTTAGAAGGCCGGCACTTTCGCTTTTATTAAACATTAGCACTGAACCTACATGTGAGACATGTACTGATTCTAATACTACTGAACAACAGATTTAAGATTCAGAAGTCGCTATAGTTTTCTGAAATTAATCTGTTTTCTCCTAAAGAGGCGTGCGCTCTCAGGAACGCACTGGAAGAAGCAGGATTCGGCATTCCATGATGGTCTAAGCTGGTTTATCTGGTCACCAAGCATAGCTGTGCTGATTGACCAGCATTCCAGCATCCAAAACACAACATATGCTGGTTTTGCGAGTGGCTAGCTGTGCTGGTGTAAGCTGTTTTTTTCTAGCTAATGTCAAGTGATTTATTTTAAAGTTAGCTGTTCAGATTTTATTGAACATTAGCACCACAAATAGGAGGTTTCTGTTGAAACTGTGGTGCCGTGACTGGACTTAGGGCTTGGGCCAATTAGGCCCTGTTAGCAAGAGGATAGTGGGCCACTGTTGTATGGCAAAGCTGGCGGGTCCACTGGCGTTTTGCTCAGCGTTTTCTGGACAGCCCGCCAGTGTTTAAGCATAATATTAGACAAAATTCCACTTACGTACTAACGGCAAGCTAACGCTCCTGCACACTGAAATGATGGCACATAAAAGTAAGTCTACCATTTAACTTCAACACCAGCCACTCCAAATGTCCTCTACTACAGTTAAAGCAACTTAATTACCATATTTGACAAAGCTTGCTGGTTTGTGTGGGATATTCCGGTGAAGATGTCACTGCTCAGCAGTGTGAGCATGCATTTGGCAGTATTTCAGCTCCTTAACAACCTCGTAATCCAGAGGATCCAGCAACATTCACAGAAAATGTGCACAGCCCTGAAAGCAAGAGGATAGTGGACCACTGTTGGCCCACTGATGGCAAAGCTGGCGGCCCATCAGCAATTTGTTCAGCGTTTTCTGGGCAGCCCACCAGTGTTTAAGCAGAGTATTAGACATTTTTCACTCTTTCGCTGATTTTTCCTTCCTTGCTTTCTTTACTTATACTTAGCAAATCAGTTCAGTAAATAAATTTAGTCTAGCACAACAACATTTTCTATAATTTTATAGAAAATAATTAATATAAAATCATTTTATATCTGTCCTAGTCATTATTTTGTTCTCTCTCTGTTGTTTGTAATATTTATCTTAGTTTACTTTCTAAAATAAAAGTCCCTGTGCATTTAAAATCTGTGTGAGGAGATGAAAAAGTAGGTGGAGTTTTTATGCAGGACAGTGGTCTAGGTGGTCCAAGGATTTGCCAGAAGTGGCAAACAGTCAGCGGGGTGGCAACCTTATCAAGCCAGCGGTCCGATATACGGTCGCTGTCTGGAGGGGAGCAGAGAGGAGCATGTAGAGGACTCCCAGAATGCCGTGCGCCTCTCCACAGCCTTTATTTAGTTAACTTCAACTTAAATGTTGTCGCTTGTTGGGTTGAGATGTATGAAAGTATTGGTTGTACTGAATCGTGTGCTTTGCAGCTTATTTAGCATGTCTGAAGTGTTCAGCCTCTTTAAGAGGTGTTTTTCAGCTGGTGTTCCCCCTCCCACCCCCACCTCCCCAATAAAGAGCTTTTTCCCGAACATAAAAAGGCAGACTCAGTCCTCTTCTGCACCAATGCTACAATACTTAATGTATAATGTACTTAAATGTAATGTCTGAAGTTTTAAAGTCCCACAGTCTCTCTTTAGAAATACGCTGGAAGTAACTGTGGTTGCTGATTAGCAAAAGGCTTATCTCATTCAGTTTAAACAGACGGTTAGCATGTAGCTTGTACTGAACGTTAGCACTTTAGCACTCGCCACCACCAACACCTCATACACCTGAGAGTGTCTGAACACCTGATTTGTCTTTTTTCAGTGTTTTGTGTTTATGTGGTAACTGGTCTCTCTGTTCAGGGCAGCTGAGGCCAGCACTGACCATCACATGACTGTGTTTGTGTGAACACAGCTGCACAACTGTTTTTGACAAGTGATCTC